>NW_026858543.1:0-92872 GCF_026571515.1 Ruditapes philippinarum
ACAAATATCTTTAATAATTACCTTTAGATTTTGTACTCTTGTAAGAGGGTCGTTCACAAATATCTTATAATAGTTACCTTTAGATTTTGTACTCGTGTAAGAGGGTCGTTCACAAATATCTTATAATAATTACCTTTAGATTTTATACTCTTGTAAGAGGGTCGTTCACAAATATCTTATAATAATTACCTTTAGATTTTGTACTCGTCTTAGAGGGTCTTTTACAAATATCTTATAATAATAACTTTAGATTTTGTACACGTGTAATAGGGTTGTTCACAAATATCTTATAATAATTACCTTAAGATTTTGTACTCGTGTAAGAGGGTCGTTCACAAGTATCTTCTAACAATTACCTTTAGATTTTGTACTCGTGTAAGAGGGTCGTTCACAAATATCTTCTAATAATTACCTTTAGATTTTGTACTCGTGTAAGAGGGTAGTTCATAAATATCTTATAATAGTTACCTTTAGATTTTGTACTCTTGTAAGAGGATTGTTCACAAATATCTTATAATAGTTACCTTTAGATTTTGTACTCGTGTAAGAGGGTCGTTCACAAATATCTTATAATAGTTACCTTTAGATTTTGTACTCGTGTAAGAGGGTCGTTCACAAATATCTTATAATAGTTACCTTTAGATTTTGTACTCGTGTAAGAGGGTCGTTCACAAATATCTTATAATAGTTACCTTTAGATTTTGTACTCGTGTAAGAGGGTCGTTCACAAATATCTTCTAATAATTACCTTTAGATTTTGTACTCGTGTAAGAGGGTCGTTCACAAATATCTTTTAATAATTACCTTTAGATTTTGTACTCGTGTAAGAGGGTCGTTCACAAATATCTTATAATAATTACCTTTAGATTTTGTACTCGTGTAAGAGGGTCGTTCACAAATATCTTATAATAATTACCTTTAGATTTTGTACTCGTGTAAGAGGGTCGTTCACAAATATCTTATAATAATTACCTTTAGATTTTGTACTCGTGTAAGAGGGTCGTTCACAAATATCTTATAATAGTTACCTTAAGATTTTGTACTCGTGTAAGAGGGTCGTTCACAAATATCTCCTGTGATATTACAGTAATCTCAGTTCCTTGTACTCTCTGTACAAAGTCATCTATAACCTGAAATAAAAATTACCAAAATATTTTTACTTACTAAAAGTAAAAATGTTGGGAGAAAGAATAAAAAAGAATGAAACATAATTTACCTTCAGTTTGATTGGCTACTGGTAATGTTGTATATTAAAGCTTCATGCCCAATGACCAGATGAGCCAAAATATTTCAAGAAAATCAAACTTGAGAAAAAAATTTTAAGATTTGAAGAAAAGTAAAACGATTTAAGAATCAAGTGATTATTTTGAGTTATGTGCGATTAATAACTGATTTTGCAGTATTAATCACCATATTTCTTCTGCGCGCTATTTTTGCATTTTTGACCTTTTTTAATAATTTACGTACATCGCAAATTCAATTTACATTGTATAAAATAAAATACATTATTTTTCACTTCACAATAACGTGCATAATAAGCAGCATCTTAAGCACAGGCTTCTGATGTTTTCAAGTTCCAGTTGCAAAAAAAAAAAAAAAATAAATAAAAAAAAATAAAAATAAATAAACCAATGACATTCAAGAATCGAGAAGACTTAATCAACATTTAGGTGGTGTGTCAGTCCTTTTCGTAATAATAATGAACGAGTAAAACATATCAGCAAGAGATTTCATGTAAACCACCGTTCTTACACCTTTTGTTAACTAATCTGACAAAAATTATGAAAATGATTTATCTGTGATTTGTACTATAAAGGATTGTTATAAAATGTATTTTCTACACGCGCGAAACCAAGATTTTTACCGGAGGTCTCAAAATATTTAAAAAAAAAACCGATAAATTGGCAATGCATGATTATACCAGAGAGGGGTTTGGCATTTTATGTCAAATTAAAATCTCAGGTGGCATTACACAAACTCATCCTAGATTCGGGTTTTGTTTTCTTCTCGTTTTGGTCTCACAGTTTCGCATCATATGTTCGCATATCGTCTTACCGTAATTTTACCCTTGCACAGAAGAAAAAAATATACGAAATTGCAATCTTGCATTGTGTTTTTGTGCTTTAATGTCATCATATTGAATGCCAGTCCTTCTCAAATATGTAAAATTGAAAAGCCGAACTAGGATGATGATGAAAAAACTGTGTATTTCTTTCGTAACTTATGTTTTGCAATACATTTTTTCATTATATTTGTATAATTAGTGAAAACATACAATTTAAAAGGGAACATAATTGTAGTTAGCAGAATAATTAGTTATGAAAGACGAAATTTCAGATTTTAAATGTTGTTAATTATTGAAATTGTGTAATATGAGCTAACTTTTGTGTTTGTGTATGCTTTTTTTTTCCTCTCGAATGTTTGTAATGCATCAAATAAGAAGATATCTATTCCATAAAATATTAGCCATGTAATTATTCAATTATTATTCTTATATTCTACTGTAATAAGCCATAATGATAAGCTTTATGTGTACGCATTTATGTTAAATTGCCTATATCCTAAACCCATTATGAGACAAACTTTATAAAAACAAAGAATATCACTAATACTTATCCTAAAAATAAGCAAGTCAGCACAAAATTCGGATTGCATATTCAGCTGGAAGTATTTACAAGTGGATTACTTTAAAAGCTAAATGTAAGGTCCTCTTATAATCTTCTCAGTCCGTAACATGGGGCCTTATACTGTTTTATATAATTATATTAATTATATAAGTATTATTCAATTATATACGTAGAATTCCATTAAAATAGAGATAACAGAATAGCCATCCGAATATATTTTTATTAAACAGACCATTGTTTTTACTCTTGTGCTAAATCTAAATTCACCTTTTTATAATTATGCAAATAACAACATCTTCAAACAAAGACACGCACGCAAGATTACTCCATTAGTTACCATAGTAACGTCATAATTCATCATGCAATCGAAAACAGTTTCTGACAAAGGTTCAGATATTTTACGGTGTGATGCCAAGGAAAATTGCTTTACGGATTTGCTAAGAAACAACTTCATGGTGATAACTAGATCGTGCTATATAGCTATAAATGTTTTTATTTGTTACTTTAACGATAGATCATTTGTGAAAAGTAGGATAAAAAAAGTTCCGTTGTAGTAGTCATAAATCTGTCTCATAACTTTGAAGTATTTCGTAAATGATAATGATGAGTTATAACATAGGGAAAGTATACTGTTTAAAGCCATTGCAAAATTGCTATTTTTTGTAGTTTTTGTGTGTACCCTCAAACGAATGTCACAACTTTGAAACTTTCCTGGTTTAATATTACGGCAAGAATGCACGTTTTGTTTGACTCTTAAAATGGACGCTACTAGTGTATACAAACAACCGTCATTTGAATTTTAAAAAATAAAATGAGCCGCGTCATGACAAAACCAACATAGTGCGTTTGCGACCAGCATGGATCCAGACCAGCCTGCGCATCCGCGCAGTCTGACCAGGATCCATGCTGTTCGCTATCAGTTTCTCTACTTGTAATAGAGTTGGTAAGCGAAAAGCATAGATCCTGATCAGACTGCGCGGATGCGCAGGCTGGTCTGGATCCATGCAGGTCGCAAACGCACTATGTTGGTTTTGTCGTGATGCGCCTCATATGTTGTTGCACAACGTTTTTAAATATTTATTGATCAGTCTCAGACCTTTTCTATCTGTGATTATCACGGAACTTTCGATGTCACATTCATTACAATTCCATGAACGCTGGCAAATGGTTCCTGAGTAAAAGAATGATTGTGTAACTTTTCAATAAAAGGTCAATTATGTTTTTGCGTATGTGCATACATCTATTGAGTTTTATTATTCAGTACATTATACTATTTGTGTAGATATATATTTTTGTGATAAAATGCACCATCAAAAAAGTTTTACAAATAAAATAGCAACCTCCATTTGTTAATAATTCTATATAGTTTGCATTTGTACATTTCAAAGTTGTTTTACAACATATCAGATACTTGCCAGCAACAAATGTGCCTGTACTGTATTCTTGTGTTATAACAACTTTTTCTTGCCGCGAACAATGTCAAATTATTCAAATAAATCATTTAAAGTAGACTTGGACAAATCGTAGCTAGCCAAACAGTCACACAAGAAATCCTGTACTGGGTTTTAGATGCGATCCTAGTCAGGCAGAACAAAAAATGTGTACAAATGCTTCTTGTTTTTTGTTTTGTTTTATCGCATCATCTTGAAATATGATTTCTGAAACATTTTAAGCGAACGATATTTGGGGCCATCGCTCTCGTTTTTAGTTGCATGTATCTCCACTTTATTTTGAATGGAAATATTTATTTCCACAAGCCAACGCAAGCAAGTCCTAATTTTTTATGTCGTTGACTTTCTTTTAAGTGTCTGAGGACAATGTCAGAACATCAGAAGTATTTTTTATCCTTCTCTGCCAACTTTCTTTAAAAATATATATCTTTATGGAACGTCCAGTCTATTAATTTACACTAAAAAGTTAAAATAAATGATTCATCAAATGTCATGAATTTTGTATCGTGACCAAAACTATGCACCAATAGATAAGATATATGACATAGAAATGACCTGAAACAGAAAACATTTCCTGTTTAAGGAAAGATAGCTCGGAAACGACCTCTGTGACACCTAATTTATTTTCCCTTGAAATATTTCCTAAGACCATGCAAAAGTTATGTGATAGAAAGAGCATCCACTGATTTGTACGAGAGGGCGTAGCCCCGAGTATTAATCAAATTGCCGAGTGTTTTGATGTTCTTTCTCTTTTGTATCATAGTAGTTCCCTGTTGTCACAATATAAAACCCCAGAAAAAATTCAACAATGAACGAGCATCTGAATATGTTATTAAATGTCGTGTCCCCTTTTCTGCCGCAGAATAAAGTAAACCCCCGTAAAAAAATGAAACCAAATAATTTTGGCATGATTGGGGATGGGGGAAAAATGCACTCGGTTAACCACTGAGCTGTATTGGTATAAAATTAAAAGGCAACTTTTAAAAAAAGGTCCAAAACTATGTCGCTGGTCCCTTTCTCTAACCAAATCACGAAAATAAGTAAAATCCCAGCAAAATGAGCCAATAAATGGGCAACTCTGGAGGTGCGCGGGTAATGATACTGATCTTTTAAAGTAAACGCTTTGCGCAGTATGTATTTAACAAAAAAGGCCCAAACAAATGTATGATACACTAGAACTTTAGTTTTTTTTTTTAAAAGCAAAAATAAAAAGTGGTGTTTACACTGAGAAAAAACCCAACTTGTTTGGAGGTTCAACTTCTTCCAGTTAAAATGTCCTCATCAGGTCTATTACGTGCAGGATTTAGTTTTCTGGTCGGGTAAAGCTATTCGGGAAAAAACGCGGAAATCTTTTCCTGTCTGAAAGTATCGGCGATGAGGAGCCATACGAAAACTGAAATAAATAATGATTAAATATGTTAGTGATATATAATGTTTTACTTCTACAAATCTTTAAAAATGTTGCTTAAACAAAAATAAATGAATAAAAAATGTTATTCAAAATATAAACTTTAAACAATGTCCATCTTAAAAACTTTATATTATCTCTTTTATTGTAAGGGCGATTCAAGTAAAAACAGCAACAAATATAAGATTTGTAAATAATTTTAACCAGCTACTTTAAAGTATTTTTTATAAGACTAGTCATTTAAAGACACGAATAGACGATATTCAATGAGTGTAAGTTCAATACTGAATTTATTTAACGAGTTGAATACACTTACTTATATTAGATCCATGCGAGCCTCTGGGGAGCAACATATTTTTTTTTATCCCACGAGTTTAATAAATTCAGTACTGAATCTACACGAATATAATATTCTATTTATCATATACCTTAAATAAAAATTGTTCAAAGTGCTTAAGAATATTTTTCCATTACCCGCGTATAGTGTAACGCTAGCATGTAGCGCGACTTTACACTATATTATGTTTGTACGAGTATAACGAAAATGACGTCATGCCAAAATATATGCACGGCCATGCAATACCATTTTACGGAGTTTCAAAATAGATACGAGTATGTTATGGTATATGATAAATTTTTCACCAGACTCAACAATCATTATTTACCCACTACTTTCAATGAATCAGACCTGTTTCAATGACGCAGACACAAACATTCAAAAAGGAGTAGTTCAAGTGACATTAAAATATCCGTCAATATATTTCTTGGCTAGATTCTAAATGAGCAGGCAACTACTTTTTATTATTCTTAACATTACAGAGGACATTTAAATAGTATCATTACAAGGGGAAAATATAATCTAAATGAATGACATAAATTTCTTTTATAAATTACAAATGTAGTTTTAGAAATTTCTGACAATAATAAATCATAAAATATTTAAATGAGGGTATCTCTATCTAAAAAAGATGACAATATAAGTATTATATACAAGTTTTATCAGCAGTGTAATTTATTGTCTTTAAAAGGTTGATGATAATTTGAATCCTGTAACAAAGACATCCTAAATCTAAGATACAAATAACCTTATGGAAACTAAATTATCTGTTTTTATCCTACATAGCATATGCTAAATGAATATTGTAATTTAGAAATACAAACTTTATTAAATCTATAACTAATATAGAATTGTTGTTTTTCATTCAAAAACCTCTTATAATATTCTAATAAGAGATAAGAAATAATTCTAATTTAATTCGCATCTGTATTTCTATGACTACAAAGATAAATCCACGAAACTATCACAGAAAAAAATTGGTTTCATTACCAATTTAATGGAAACCTTTATACAATATGTTTGAATTTACTCACGTTATTCGCTTCTTTACAAAAAATAATTAATCTACGTATGAGCTTTTACAGTTAACGTCGGAGCTTTTATATAATTAATAAGAGAAATATATATATGGTTTGGATAATTACATCGAAAGGAAAGGCCAGCCCTGACGGCTAATACAAAACGCACAAAATCAATAGGCATATCTTTCTACAGGTGACGATTTCATTATCAGAAATAGTCATTTCTATTCAATAATAGAGATATTGAAACCTATTAATTTTTTAAGTTAAATCTGACTATTTCGTTTCATAAAATCATGCCAATGGCGATGTTAGGAAATTGAAACAGATAATGTCAATGGTTTCATTTGAATCCTCATTTTGAAAGCATTTTACACATTATCAGTAAAGCTTTTACCTAATTTCCCGAAGGCCGATAAGAAGTAAATACTTTATCAAGTCGAGTTCATTCAAAAGTACAATACAAATTAAGCATATTGTGATTACAGCATTAATAAAGAGGAAAATGTTCTACGAGTGAGCCGTGTGAAGCAAAATTGTTCCCAGTGGCCTCAAAATACCTCTTTTTGTCCCTTTGTTTGCTTGTTTATTTTTCCCTGGAAAATTTAATTTAGAATTATTTTTTGCTTTTTGCAATAGTTTTAGTATCAAGGTATTCAGAGCTAAATTATGATAAAGTGGAACTTGTAAAATTTTTTAATAAACTATAATTTTGAAACTTATTTCTACAATATACTTAATGACGTCACGTACAATAGACGGCTTTATATGTTGTGATAACACAAGAGCTTTAAAGATATTGTTGAAATTTCTTTTTTCTTTATTTTTTAGACCCTAGGCAATAAACTGTTTGAAACATAAATATAATAAATTCATTACTCCCCAAAACTTTTTTAGAAAAACTAGCTCTAAAAATTTTTTTAAAAGATTTTCGACAAAATAATCTTAATTTTTTAAAAATATTTATTTTCCCGCTCCCAATCCACTTTTTGAACTTTAAAAATTTCCTTACAAAAACCGGCCCAAAAGGGGGCCTTTAACCTCTAGCCCCTTTGGGGTTTGAGGTAGAAAACCCCGACCCCTTTACCCCCTAGGGGACCACCCTTTGGATTTTTTCGTTTAAAAACTTTCATTTAAAATTCCCCTTTGCCCCACCCAAAATTTGGGTTGGGAAAATTAACAAGCCAAAAATTCCCCCAAAAAAAAAAGACCCTCCCAGCATAACATTCCCTTTTAAAAAATAATTAAACAATTTTCAAAATCACACCCCGCAATCAAAACCTAAAAGATATCATGATTAAAAAAATAATCCAATCCATTTTCTGTTTCAAAGAGTTTAATTTAAATTTGAATTTGATATTGCGTCGTTCATATCAAAAATGCCTTAATTCCCTTTGCGGTCGAGTCCATTATTGTTACACGATAATTGTCACGAAAGAATTACGTCAATAAATGTGACGTCAAAAAAAAAACAAAAAAAAACAACAACAACCCCCCCCCCTCAAACCCCCCCCCCCAAAAAAAAACAACGAAATTTGTCGTGAAAATTATTTCTGATGTAAGTGAAGTTTTTTTTAATTAAAAGAGTCTTGCTATTAAATATCGATTTTTCATGTGTTACATACGGAAGAACATTAGTGTCCGGCGTGTGTTTATAATTAACTCAAAATTCCGACTTACTCGAAAGTTCGACTTACTCGAAATTTCACCTTATTTACTCGAAATTTCGACGTACTTACCCGAAATTTCGACTTACTTACTCGAATTTTCGACGTACTCGTAATTTCGACTAATTAACTCAAAATTTCGACTTACTTACTCGAAATTTCGACTAATTTACTCAAAATTTGGACATATAAACTCGCAACAGTGACTTATTTATTCGAAATTTTGACTAACTCGAAATTTGGACTTACTTTCTCGAAATTTCAACTTATTAACTCGAAATTTCGACTTGAATAACTTGAAATTTCGACTAACTTACCAGATATTTCGATTTGCATAACTCGTAATTTCGATTTGCATAACTCAAAATTTCGTTTGCATAACTCGAAAATTTCGACTTACTTGTAATTTCGACTTATTGATTAGAAATTTCGACTTTTTTACTGGAAATTTCAACTTACATACCTCGAAATTTCGACTTACATAACTCAAAATTTCGACTTATTTACTACTCAAATCGCATCTTTTCGATGCTCCATTACAACGCCCATGAGTCATTGCAAAAATCTTTGATGGCCTGATGCAATGGCAGTTCCACGTCTTAGCACAGGAATCTATGTCGCTCTGTAAATCAAAAGCAGATAGCATGACGCTTACATTAACAATTATTTGCAAAATTGAAATAATTTGATTCTTTGTACCAGTTAACATCCAAAAAATATACTCATTATTACCCAATTTGAGTTATTTTGTTCTGTTTGATGAAAAGACTAGCTCATAGACTATGATATAACTTTTCACTCTATTATGATGAAATGTGGTGAACTGAGCCAGTTTATTTTTTGTTCAATGATAAATTTAATATCATTTATTTGTGGAACTCTCTAAAATAGTCTGTCGTTTGTCTCTATGAAATGAAATCATACATACAAGGGGAAAAATATAGAAATAAATTTATTATCAGTGTAGTGCCTAGTATAGGAGAAGAAATGCTTTTAAATCAATAAAACAACAAAATATACCGATTTTAAAAGACTGACCCGATTTATTTTCGAAACAAAATTTCTGTTTAATTTACTTATTTCATATTTATCCGCTGTGAAACATTTTAACCTAAATCATAAACAGAAGTCGAATATTTGCGACAACGTGAGTACATTCATGAAAGTAAACGTAATGAAGAAATTATGAAACAGAATAAGAAACATTCATCAGAAAAGTTGAAGTAGCGAAATAAATGCATAATAAATGTGAATCGAGGCTTTAGGACAACTCGATAACGAAAAGCTTCTCCATCGTACAATCGCTCTCAATACTATATCTAATATTATCTTAACTCTTGGTAACTCGTAACTTTTTTGACCATTCTAGTAAAGTAACTAAGTCGAAAATTCGAGTTAATAAGTCGAAATATCGAGTTATTAAGTCAAAATTTCGAGTTATTAAGTCGAAATTGCGAGTCATTAAGTCGAAGTTTCGAGTTAATAAAAACACACACCTTGCGCTAATGCTCTTTCGTAGTTACATGACAATTATCAATATCATTTTTTATCGTTCAAATGCTATGCCAACAAACATGTAATAACTCAAGCTTACCGGCATTCGTGATAATATTTAGTACTGCATAAAAGTAAATGTTTTTCATAAATGCAAACCTGGGTTATATTCCACAGATATGACACTTGTGACGTAGCTTCAGAAGTGATCGAACATCCGCCGCCCAGGAGCATATGGTAGGGAGGATTCTCGTGAAATATCTCGAACATCTGGTAAACCGATGTCCCTGGATCACACTACAAATAATAATAATAATAATAATAATAATAATAATAATAATAATAATAATAATGATAATAATAATAATGATGATAAAAATAATAATAATAAAAATAAAAATAATAATAACAAAATAATTACAGCAACAACAACGAAAACAATAATAATGATAAAATGTTCAGATTACATTCATTATTTTGCATTTTATGAACAAACCATTACGTTAATGATGAGTCGTCTCATTAAAGTTTTTTATAATTAATTTATTACTTGTATCTAAGACAAAGCAAAGCTAAATTGTACTCAAAATCTACGGCATAACATGCATTTCAAATTTAGTTTGTGAGCACTGACTATCCTTTTCGATGGCTTAGAAGAGAAGATGTCGGCCTTTCGGTTATATGCTCGTGACATTATGCCGTACATGCGTCATGGTCGTCTTTTCTTTACTCACACCAGAGGTTAAAAAGGAATTTCACTAAGCTGAAACGCAGATATCAGTCATTTGATTGGTCTGAGACTACCGCAGGGTGTACACTGACCAATGAAAATCCTGAGATTTGAGACGGACCTAAGAAAAGGTTTTATAACCACCAAGCAGTTCATTAACCCATTACCCGATATACACGCCTTTTAACGCCTTTTTCACCCCTACCCCTGTTTGTTGTCTAAAATGGTGAAAAAATGCCTTATTTAGGCCCCCAACACTTGTTTTTGTTTGAGAAATGTTGCTTAAAAAAGTGACCACTTTTTCGGCGCTGCCCTCATCCAAAAGATACATCCGGGTTTGCCAGAAGGAGAATGCGCCCCCTTCTGTTTTTTTTTTTTTTGGGGGGGGGGGGCGGCGGTAGTCCCTCATCGCCAAGAAAATTTTGGACTTGTGAGAGGCTAAAATTGACCCCAGGTCAATTATAAGGTAATGTGTAACCAACGATGGAAAGCCTTTCACTCTATCTCAATCTATTGAGAAGTTGCAGCACTTTGAAATCAATTTTGATGGAAAAAATCAACGCAAAATAGTTATTTTTCGCAATTTTGAGATGTCCCTTCGTTCTTCGTTGCCATGGTAACAGGAATTTCAAGACTGAGCATGTCGTTTCGAAAGCAATGGTCTAGTCAACATGTGTGCCAAGTTTGATTAGTATTGAAGCAGTTTTTACAGTTTTAGAGCAATTTGAACTTCTAACGGGAGACTTTTCAATGAAAACAGCCATTTTTCACAAAATGCTCATGAAGTAATGGGTTAATAGGACAAGGACATAATAATATTATTTATAGGTGACAACATTATCAATGACATTGTTATCAGTAACAACATTATCAATACAAGTGCATATTCTGAAACAACGTGTGCTACTCAGTAAACTTCATCCAGTTTTGCACTGCAAACAAATATATTAAGTTAAACATTTTCAAGCTATTCATCGATATTAAGATTTACTAATCATTTTTTAAACTTTTACTGGATGGTCAAATGTGAAGAAACCAACCTTCGTTCTTCATTAATATTTAGACTGATACTCTTTCAGTGGCTCACTATACACGGTATGTTAATCTTATAATAAACGAACCTAAACCCTCAAAGCTAAGCTCATTTCCTTGTAGATGTAATAATTAAGATAAAGAAAATGATCTCCCTAACAAAAATAGTTTGAAAATGTTTACCTTTTTCTTTCCATCATGAAAAGTCACTGAGTCTTAGCGTAATATTAGTTATAGTTATAGATACCTTACGGGATATAATTATTAATTATTACTTTTTTTTTTTGCTTAAACATATTCTTAATTCTTAATCATGCATAATCGAGATATACATTCATTCAATGTTGAAATGGTTAGGAACAAAATATATGAAATCTGATATAGTTCTTCTCCGATTATTGTTTGACGGGTTCCCTCATATATCTATAATTATATGAAATGTAATTATAAATGCTGACTTATAATATTTAGACTGTTGATACGGTTCCCTATATTCCTCAAAGATCCTATTTGTAGAAATTAAGGGTGTAGCATACAGTTAACTGAAATTATAAATACATATATCGGTTTCCTTCCAACACCCTTTTGTTCAACAGAATTTGTTACCTTTATGCATTAATTTTTATATACATTATAAATAATATTTAAAACTATACATATATTTTTTATTGAAACAATATTCAAAACTTTATCAGAAATATGTTTCTAAGAACCTTCATCTATGTACATGAACTACTAAATTCGGCCTTATCTTTCTAAGGAATGCGTTTTGTATGGAACTATAAAACCATTTAGACCATAAGATACTTAGGTACAAGGACTTAAAATAAATAGCTAAACAGAACCAATTTTAAAAACAAATGGTTATAGAATTATATATATTTATTACATGTTAGGAACTGACTAAAAATAATTCATGGATAACAGTATATAACGAATTGACCTTGTACATGTATAAGACGACCATAATTACACATAATATATTATATAGATAAAACAAATTAAATCACAATAAAAATCATTACATTGCTGAAACATTCATGTCTCTTTAAATGCTATTAAGATACTTTTGACTATGGAATTGTTGTTTACAATCTTGAGAAAATCACCATGTTTTCAACTCACAAAGAGAAATAAAACGTTGTTTATAGTTTATGAACCACGAACGGTTTATTGATTTTTTACGCAGCTGTAAAATTTTGTACCGGGCATATATATACACAAGTTATAAAAATATCAAAGGGCAAATTAATATTATCCGCAATGCCAGGTGAAATTTCCGGCATGGGTAAAACTAACGGAGACACCTGTCTGACGTACGGAGAACCGTCGTGTCAGAAATTTATTTCTTTATAAAAATGCACATTTTCATGTTTCTGATGTCAGTAGTATTCGGCGTAGGTTGTAAAAGAGGAAATTATTTGTTATACACCTTTGTAGCTAGTGAAAGTTGGCGAAGTTTGATCTTAGAGTAACGTGCCAGCCAGTCGTTGAAAACAGTTATCACGGTGGTGAACCGATTTGGACAAGTTTTGAATAAAACTGCGTTCCCACACTATGGTATAAATGATTTACAAAACATTCGGAATAGGGTCCATAGTAAATGACGTGTGAGCAGGAATGATTGTCCAAGGTATCTGTATCTGTGCAATTTTTTTTGCGCGGGGCTTCTCAATTGCTGCTTCACATTAACATTTGTACTTGTACTTAGAGATTTTATAAACACAAGGTATTACAAGGTAATAGGACAAGGACGTGATAAACCTAAGATATTTCACAATCAGTCATAGACGATTATATCTCAGTTATATGATATGCACTTTGTACATGTACTATATAACATATCTTAAAACATATTCAGTAAGAAACGAAACCCTTAAGATAGTATCATCTAAACAAAGTACACGTATTTAGAAACCCTTACTCCTGCAAAATATCGCAAGTAGATTTAAATATCTGTCCATCTGGTCTAACAATTCAACATGTTTTATTAAGACAATTTCAGAATATGTATGAAAAGTGCAGATGTTCAGGTCACATAAGTAGGGGCTGATTGTGTTGTACATTGGTCGTATTGGTATTACAGCAAAGTTAGCTTCAGAATTCTTGTATCCTTATTTTACCTGGTAATAAGATAATGTATTTTGGATCTCCTCGTTATGTTTGTGTCCAGATCAAATAAATGCATATCTTAATGTAAATTTTTATTAAATTAAATGATCAATGATTAAATAAATTTAAAATCCATATACTAAAGTATACGGCGACATAAATGATACATGCTTGCAAATTTACTAAATAAAATATGTTTAAACGAAATAAACCTACGATAACGTATTTTAATTTTAAAAGACTGTCTGATCTATTACAAAAAAGTTAGTTCTATTCCATACGTCGGTACATTAGGTCGATTACTCCGCTCGACGAGTCGATGTGGTTGGCATGATTAAATAAGTGTTGAAAGACCTGTTATAGATTTTATATCATCATTTAGATTTTCCATTAATTCATATTTTAAACAGCTTATAAGTATAAATTGAAGCTAATGTTGAATATGAAAACTATGGAGGAAAGAACAAATTTGACCTTGAGTATAGAACAAACTACTTAGGCACACATTTGTTATTGTAACTTGTTGTTTTATTTAGAAACGCAAATATAACTTACGCAAGTAGCATGATACCAAAATAGGATTTTGCTTTCGTAACAGAAGGTTCAATAGCAGCAACAACAATAAAAAAACAACAACAATAAATGATGTTAATAAATGTTATATAAAATCTTCAAAAGATTATGAAACAACATTGCTTCCTAGTATTTCTGACATGCCGGATATTAACATCAGATATAAACGGAAAATATAAAATATGTCATGCTAAGCAAGATTTTACGTTCATAAATCTGCAGAAACAAATATAAGGTTAGTCACGTGACAATTCTAAATTTAAACGTTGAAAATAGTGTCGTTGACATACTAGAAATACATTTTTGGGGTATGGTAAAATTGTCGTTAAATAAATAAAAAATAGTATAAACATTACTGCACATCCGAAATTAGTTGTTCACAACATACCTCTGAAATAAGATGTTACTTTATTTCTTTTAATAAATTGATATGCTCTATATTACTTTGCAACATTTGTTTAATATCTTTATAGAGCTCGCAATTGATCTATTGAAATGATATATTTAAAAGTGTGCGCAAACATGCATTATAATTTCTCGTGAAGGGAAGTGTTTGTTGAATATAATTTTTAAAATTTATGAACCGTTTCTCCTTTTAAGTTATGGCATCAAGGGGATATAGCAAAGATCAAAGAAGCGATTAATTGTAAATTAAGTAACCGTGCATTTTAAATATTTCACCACAAAACAGAAATGCAGATCGCTTATATCTAAAAGACAGAACATTCACAAATCTGACGTGAGAATTTGTTACAGAAAAGTTGTCAGGAGTTAGAATTTTGCAATTCACAAATATTGGTTCCGATGAAAAATGTATAAAAAAAGTCTTACATAAGTTGTGATAAGAAAACAAAGAACATTTAAATTTATATTCCAACCGATCAGCGATCCGACTAAAACTACAGTTTGTTAAAACACGTAAACACCATTTACTATAATACAATATACTAATGGCAATGCCATCAAAGAAATGGTCATCAATAAATGTTTTGCCAACATTCTAAGTGTTATTAAAACTACGAGAAGAAAAGACTTTTAAAAGTAAAAAAATGAAAGTAGTATTAATAAAACTAAACAAACGCTTTTTTAAATGTTTGTACGTGAATTTCAAAACACAATTTTATCCTTCAACGACAAAAAGTACTCACAAGAAACCAAATAAAATGAAGGAGACAAGGCAAACAAAAAATACGACAGATGAATTTTTACAAGTAGACAGAAATTAGTATTACAGACGGTACTCGGTTGCAAAGCAGCCGAGTCTTATACATTTTGAATAATTTACAAGACGCATGATTTACTGCAGAATGGCACGATTAACTTTACAAGTCGTCATTAAAAAACAAAAGTATATAAAAACATTCAAATTCATCAGCTTTACACTTATGGGCCAATTAAAAATGTCTTGCTTCGTTGCAAAACATTTTTCGGACGAAGTCCGTCTGTTAACAATTTGATATCCTGTAAAATAAACAGGGAAAGACTGAATATAAGAAGAATTTTAATTGGTCATCTAAGATTACAATCTGAAATCGGTGAATCGCATTGATCATTTTAAAATAAAATGTAAAGGATAGTTCTAAGCATTCTAAAATAAAATGTAAATGTTCACAATTATTAATTCAAACATAAAACAAATAACAGAGAAGCCTAAAATAGAAGTTGTCCTACTTTGGAAAATCATCAATATCAACATGTTATAATTTAATTTAAATGTTCACAAAATTGGTTGTTTTTTTCAGCCACATGAAATAATTAGTAGGTTATTGTTATGCAAGCATTGCTAACATTTCTATTTTGTACTGAAAACTTAGAAATAACATAATTTAGCATGTTAATTCAGTTTAACTTCGGCCGAGTATCTTTTTAAAGATACTTTTTGTTTATTTACATTTTCCTCAAATGGAAAGACAATGTTTACTTATCTCCGTATACAAATAATGAACTGTGCAACTGAACTGTGTATATTTTCCGAGATTTGGAAGATTGGAACCGGGCTAAAATTAAATCATACGTAAACACGTTTAATCTATAAATGACAAAGGTAAACATATAAAGAGGAACGGGAATGTTTCACATTGATGTTGCAATGTATTGTAAGCATCTGGTTTTTTCTTCAATCTATACGTTTGTTTACTTTTTGAAACTAGGAAACGACATTGTCTTGAAGAAATTCAAACTTATATATTTTAAAGTTTCTTAATTTTTCTTTTGAGATGATTGAGATAGTGCTTTGCAGCTTAGTCACCTTTTATATAGAAAGGCGAGGTCACACGTGTGTATTTTTTATTTTGGTTAGATTTGGTAACAGATCTGATGCATTTAATGTCTTATACATGTATATTATGTTAATAAACAAATTTGTTTTTATATTGTAGGTAATTTGCTTATTAAAGGTTAAGATATAGTTTAATTGGGATATAATTAATAATGTCCAAGGCATTAGAATAAACCATTACAAGCATGTTTGCTCTGTCTATATATAGATTAGATACATGGTGTCGGATTCCTGGCACAATACGATATTGACTAAAGAGTACGTACCCGTAATGCAGCAGTATTTAATATTAGAACGACATAATGAAATTTTCGTGACGTTATGTTTCCCCTTTAACTTTATCAACTGCGCAGATCTAAACAGACATTCGTCTACGGGCAATTTCTTTGTATTTCTAAAAATATACAGTGCACAGCTGACCATTCCTTCGCAGCCATTTTACGCGTGCGTAAAACCTTGTCTTTTAATATGTCGATTAATATGGCTTTTGCAGGAAAAAAAACTGGTTATTTGACAGGATTTTTCAATTATTCAAACGCATTTTTTTCACAAGATACTTTCATATAGATCTACGCGTTTTAACACTGAAGATAATTCATGTGCTTCAGTTTCATAATTGATATAATTTTTTTAACAGTCAGAATTTTGCCAATATTTCTTTTCTAAGCCGTCATGGTATCTATAAAAGCACATGATAAAGGGAATGAAGAGCTTAATTTCACATAATAACATGAATGGTTCATGCTGTGAATAAATCCAAGTTATCTTTTTGTTCGTTAGACATATGACAATATACATGTTTATCAAGCTGAACTGATGATGTCCTCTCATTATTAGCGAGTTCAAGAAAAAAATGATATTGATCAGAGAATGTTTATTAACCATTTTAGTATCCTAAGTTATTAGGTATAAAATTGATAGAATAAATATAAATTTATTTTTTGTACTGAAAATGAAAATGTGAAATGCAATCACATTTTATGGTCTAAGCAAACAATACACCTTTATACTGTTCTAATAGTTTAATCTAACCAAAACGTAGACAAGTTTTGTTTGATTGATTTTAAATGAAATACCACGTAATGTTCCACTGGTAATCTCTACTTGTGAATATTGATTTTGAAGCCCACTCCATAAAGTAAATGTTAAAATATAAACAACTATCTTCAATGAAATCAGTGTAAAATAAACGATCAGAAATATCTGTATGTACTAAATATGTATGAAGTCATTTTTTTAAAAAATGTTTGATATGAAAATTGATAAGTGCCTGTGGTACAAGTCTTAATATACTCATCCTAAAATATTCTTTCGTATGAAAGGAGAACATAAATCAGATTATTACAGACATGCAATGTTGGACCGTATATTCACTGACGTCAGATGTCTTCAGCCGAAATTGGAACCATCTTCTACAGCATTATCATTATCATCATCATCATCATCATCATCATCACAAGTGTATAATAAACATATATTTCACCGAATTTTTTAAAAGTGTAAAATAAACAAATATTTCATCGAATTTTTTAAAAATGTATAATAAAACAAATATTTCACCGATTTTTTTTAAACGTGTATATTAAATATTTCATCGATTTTTTTAAAGTACATTATAAACAAATAGTTCACAATAATAAGCGCAAAATATATTTCGTGAGTATCGTACTGCAATATCCCTGTAAACAAGAACATATATTCGTCTTGCACTAAATATGTTTTTTTTTTATATTTCTAGCTGCTTGAACAAAAAAAAAATAATTCCATTTAATAAATCTACAAGGTATTAGTTTAAACATATTCATTCTTGATTGCGAAACACGTTCTTTCTACTTATATTTATCACTTTAGAGAAACTTACCAGTACTAGAATCACATGAGGAAACATAGTCGTTACCCGAGTTTGGCAGAATCAAAAATCCTGGCAAACATCTTAGCCATTAGGTCACCACTACCCCTTATCATTGTATCATTAATACTTTGTGATTCATCAGGAAGGAAACACATCTTGCTAGAGCTTTAGTGGCAACCATGCGAAAAGCAGTTAAAGTCTGTCAATCAGTTTGTTTGAAACAACTTCAACGCGTTTTTAAAATCGTCATTTCGAAAATAGGCATAACATAACGTGTAAGAGGCAAGTTTAAATATGGAGTTAACAGAACGTCATTCATTCTTTCTCCTCCCGTGTATATCACTGTAAAACTATACATCTGGTTTGCAGTGTTAATAAAATGATTTATGAAAATGTTCAAAAATCGTTTTTTTTTCGTGATGAAAAAAGTTTTGATTTTGCTTATATCTAAGTCATGGCGTAAAGTAATTTATCTTATTTAGTGGTATAACAGCATTTGTAAAGAACATGTCAAAATCACTCTTTGTGTGCGTAAGATAGACTTACAAGTTTCATGACCATGCCCCTAGTTCAAATACTGTTGATGCTTCACACAACACAAGTTGGCTATTTCCGATTTGACTAAGTCAAGAGAAATGACTCTGGCATGACTGCCCGAATCGACTAGCGAAATGCCAGGTGCATAAAAACATAATGCTGACCAATGTTCATGTTAAATTTCATGACCCGTAACTAAAATATTTATGGAGCAACACTAAAGATGCCGGGATGGACAGACGCATGTACTCAGGCACAGCCGCAAAGACAAGTAAAACGTTAAATCCCCCTCCGGCATGAAAAGTCGATATTTTATCTTTAAGTCAATAAATATTAATATTCAAAATATTTAGCACATATTTTCGACTCATTGATGATAATGATAATGTTGTTGTTGATGATGATAATTTATTATTAACGTTGATGAAGGTAGTTACTGTGTAAAATGTGTACGGTGAGGCATTTACTACCAAATTGCAGAAACGTATATGGTACATACATACATACAACTGTGATTAATTCGGCCGAATATGTCCCACACGTTCCGTGACATATACGGTCCGACATAGCCCTACATCAAATTGAACATGAGTCTTGAAAAATATTTCAAGTCCCGCCATGTCATAAAAAAACAAAAAAAAAGTTCCTATAACGCAATTATATGTACATTAAGTCGCATTGAAAACGACTTTAATGAACAATGCCTATTCTATTTCTATCCTATTTCTCCTATCTTTGTGAGTTAGTTCAAATGCCCAAATACACAATTTTTCATATAATAGACTAAATGTTTGAGTAGTTGATTAGTGCAATTTGGCATTTATTAAAATATAGATTTATACCGTATTGTAGTGAAATGCTATCGAATATGGAAATACATAAATAAATTGTGTTTATAACATTTTTTGTGACTTTTGCAGTAACTTGTTATCTTAAAGAGTGTAATCTTGTTAAAAGCAAGGTTTTATTCTGAACTAAAAATGAAACTTATATACACATACTAATAGTTACATTCGAAATGTTGATGAGCTACATAATTAATATCTCATGTCAATATTATTCTCAGAAGATGGAATAGTTGATCTATGTCTGTTTTAAATGTGATTAATTTTCCTACAAATAATCGTGCGTACACAACACAATGTCATTTCAGTGTTGATAAGCTTCAATTCTGCTCAGAGACTTTCAAGTACTGTAGATATTGTGACGAAATCAAAGAGGGATGCGGCACAGCAAGTCAACCAAGGAACTGTACAGAATACTGCCAAGGTAGAAAAAGTTCAGACTAATTCAAAGTAACAATTGAAGATACTGTCATGGAAAAAAGAATAAATTAAAAATGGGCCTAAACACGGTACAACATACTTCTAAATAATAATAGATTGAAATACTAACAAGGTATTAAATAGTAGATAGTAAAATGCCAAGACAAGAATAATGCCGAGATAAAGTATAATAGTTTTTAAAAAAAAATATCGCCAAGGTACAAAATGATAGTTTTAGATACTTTAGATGATGAGAAGATATGTTAAATCTGCCATAATAAGAGTGCCACTATTTCCATGTAAAGATTATTGTTTCTTCAATAAATATACAGTGTTTCTGTTCATTCATTAATATCGATGCACTTATTTTTTTTTACAGATTTGGCTGTTGAAAGAGCAATAACAAAGAACTTGAAAGAAATAGGTAATTGATTTATACCCCTTCCCCACAAAAAAATCTGTTTATAGATTATTATTGAAATTAGCATTGGTTAAAGTCTTTTTAAAGATGTCAATTTATACCATTTACAATAAACACAGACAGAAACCGATAAATGTTTAAAAAAATATGTCAAGACTGTGGCGACCCATTATATATTCTTTGATTTCAGCCATATCAAAGTTAACACAATTCAGTTTTTAAAGTAATTATTTTCCTACCTTGTACACAGTTTTTCTATTTTTTTTTAAATTATCCGAAATTTTAACATCTTTTTTATCCTTACATACATGTTTGATGATACTTCTACATTTTTAAAAAAAACTCCGAAACTTCAAGGCAACGCCCCAAGTAAATCTGTTCAGAGCCTCGTGCAAACATCCCCAAAAAGCTACATATAAAAATGATGACGAGTTTTCCTCAATTAACCAATGAAATGTCCATGTATCTGGATATCAACAAAATGTAAATATCTAAAACTTGATGATAAAACTAGAAACTGTTACGACAATGCTCTGTAAAAAATCTCTTTCGAGATTTGCGACAATGAGTTCCTTAAGACTTTTATACTGTATATAAGTGTATTTTTTTTATTTTTACAGAAAGTTCCTGTTAAGTTTTACCAATGCTGCTGAACAAAGCACACGGCAATGCCATGCTCCCATCTTACAATGGTAGCCGAAGTCCATCAGAATCTGCAATTGTGTATAGGTGCGACGTTGATTACAGATTAGAAGGAAATGATACAATTGTGTGCTTAGGCAATGACTCTTGGAGTCACAAGGCACTTCCTTACTGTTCTGATCTATCTTGGATTGGTAAGGAAAAGCTACGTTATTTTCATTGTTCTGCAATCTTTTTTATCACTTTCTAAGTTTCGGCAAATATTTTCAAATGTTGTTTTCTGCTGAAAATTAATATAGATTGGTCTTCAATGGACACAATTTCCATAAGTATTTCAAATATTGATAAAAACAATAGATATGTATCATTTGGATAAAAATGATATTCGAATAATGTTAATTCTTAGATTGTCTTCAAAGATTATCTTCTATACATTAACAAGATTTAGAAAGTGAATATACTTTACTGTGTTTATAGGTTTCAAACGTGCAATTATAGCACTCAGCACAGCTATTTTTGTATTGTGCATCATCATTGGAATCTTACTAGAATACACACACTGTAAAAAAGGAAAGGGACAAGGAGTGTCAAGATCAAACACTGATAGTTCATTCGAAAGCAGAGAAATTGACAAACCCTTGTTAGCAGCTGAAGACCAATGTATAAATAATGAAGATGAAACATTGAAAATGAGTGCACTCAATGACGAGTCACGTGAGCAGAATGAAGCAAATAAGACTCCTGTTGTCCCCACAGTACCTGCTGCTCCTTCTGCCCCACCTTTAGATGAACAGAAAGACGGTAAACAACCAAACACGAGCAAATACCAAGAAACAAGAGGAGGTATTTTCTTTGATAGTTAGCTAATGAAATATTAATGTTTTAAAGATTAATCTGCATTGAAAGATATTTAAAGTACAAGAAAGAAAATCAGGTTGTGTATTTATGAAAAAGGCACACCTATATATAAACATTCTTTCATATTTAAACGCTCACCTTAAAAATATTTTGAGAATGCACTGTCGCATGGACAAAACATTACTCTAGTTGCAGTTTAAAATAGTAAGAGTTACTTTTACTTCGTAACTAGTGTTTTGTGAAAATGTGTCTGATAAAATGTTACAATAAATCTATTTCATACAATTTTTTTACATTTCTGTACATTACAGACAAAAATACAACTATCAAGGTGGCGATATATAACATGAACGCATCAAGCTTACATGATGGAAACAGGCAATCTGACGACAATGGAAATGCAAACGGTCCATATGATAATATTCCTAGAAAAAATGATGCTGAAGGCATTGACGAGAAAAGGGTACAGAAGAATCTGTTGACAGTACTGCTGCAGAAAGAGGGACTAGGTGTAACATTCATAATGATATTGATATGACTGAGGAAAACGCTCTTAGACAGAAAGGAAAGGGAACAAAACCATTGCCAGGTCGTACCACTGAGAAGATATCGGTCGGTCAAGGGCCAAAAGTTATTCCAGCAAAAGGAGAAAGTATAACAACACCAACGAAGGAGACTGAACAAGATGATGTATCCGAAAATATAGGAATAAGTGGTGCCACATTCCAAAACTCTGATATTAAAGGAAAAGGAATGCAAACTGAAATAACAAACAAGGGCGGTATTGAGTCGGCAGTAAAAGAATCGGGACTGGATATTTCGTCAGCCAAAAATGGGTTTGATAAACGCACTTTCCCTGCATCTGACATTAAAATGAATGAGCTTACAGAAGTCGATAGGGTTACAACATAACAAGATGTCCATCAGAGTATGAAAAGAAGTCTATAAAAATAAAAATTGTAATAATTTAATTGCACTTTGAAATTTTAATTAATGATACGTACATATTCAAACTAAGTCAAAGAACTTGTGTCATGTTAATTCTATCAAAATTTAAATTGTTGATTTCTAAATGAGTTTTAACAAAAGGAAGCGGTATTCTGTGGTTAGTTTACCACACATAGACTATCAAATATCAGTTGGTAAAAAGAACCTGACAAGTTGTAGTGCTGAAGGAATGTGAAAAGGTCCAATCGAAGGAGAATGCTCGAGGAAAGCCATCCAGCCCAGTGTGACGAGTGTAGGACCAATCAAGCAAATTAAGGGTCCCGCGGCTGATTCCAAAATCTGTACATGTCGTTAAGAGCTTTTATATCTTTGTCGGTTAGTAAGAATGTCTATTTTACCTATATTTTAACTCCATAATATGGCTGAACATGAACAGACGCAATCAAACCGAGTCTGTAACGTTTTAAATTTTGCAGATTTTTTTGTTTGCTTTTCTTTGGTTGCAAAATGATATTGTCCCGACAATTTGATTTGAAGTATTTTGCTATCATAGAACTAATGGGAAAAGACATTTCTGAGATAATTGATGTTGAATGATGAGTATTGTACTATTTTAGGTCACCCCTTTTATTGAATTTAACAGGTGGGTCGATTGAGGGAGTGTGTAGTTGGCGGAATGGATTATCATTAGACACTTACATAATATGAGCCGCGCCATGACAAAACCAACACAATGGGTTTGCGACCAGCATGGATCCAGACCAGCCTGCGCATCCGCGCAGTCTGATCAGGATCCATGCTGTTCGCTATATCAGTTTCTCTACTTGTAATAGGGTTTGTAAGCGAACCCATGATGTTGGTTTTGTCGCGACGCGGCTCATATGTGTTTTGCTTACTTTTTTATAGCATCAGGTACAGTTAAAATTGCCATTATGTTGTTGGAACATTAACCATGTGCTCTTTGGTATTTGGTACGTGTAATGAGTGTGTATATTTTGTGTATTTTTTTAAAAAAATGACTTGATTGTAAATGGTTTAATTTTCACAAACTTTGAGTGGCGAGTTGGAATATTCACGAATTTTGACTGGAGAGTGTTGATTCAATTCACCACAGTAGCAAACGAATGTGCTTTTACGGAAATAATAGAAAATTGGTCTGAATGTATGCCTTTCATTTTGTGAAAATTAACATTGTTTTCAACAGAAATCTTTTTGCCTATTTGTTGTGTTTTTCGGTTAAATAGTACTGTTGTACAACGCTTACATTTAATCTTTTCAAAAAGTTCGGCTTATCCCTTTTGTGAAATAATCCTGGAAGTATATATATAATTTTTATCATCTGTCATTCATATTTTTGCATAGAATGTATTTGTGTGCAATAGAGCATTATTGCAGAATGTTTGTATGTCTTAACAAGTAAGTTACTAACTTCAAACAATAATATTGTATTTTCTCACTTATTGCAAAATGCTAGTCTTGTGTACGATTTAATCATCTGTCATTAAAAGAGAAAGTTTATTTTGTAAATACAATTTTGTAGCATTTCTTGGATGTATTTTGGAATTGAAAGATCAATATAATGATCATGATAATTTTGTACTAACCTAGATACGCCTCAGCCTGGGCGCCAGGATCATCATCAGATTTATTGATTGTTTGATTTTTGAAGTTGTCATTTTGGATATTGTCCACCTTAGCTTATTGTATTTTTTTGCTAAATCAACATATGAAATGCTTAACAGGAAATATTTCTTATTTTTTGGTCTTTGTTTTGTTTATCTTTATGATCGCTTGCTTTTTTACTTTTTATTGTTTTTTTATAAATAACTCAAACAATTAACTTTTTTTAAAAAAAAGTCTAAACGCACGTTTTATTCAGGACTTCAAATTCAGATTAAATGTAACATACATTGATCGTGATTTTATCATAGTATTCTAAATCAATGTCATTGTATGATATTATTTAAAAATCACATAAAAATAACATAGTTTTTAAAACAGTTTTCAAAGAAATAAGAAACTGGAACAATTAATTTGAAAGATCGCAAATATTATTAACCTTGTTGAACCCAATGACATATTTTTGTATATAATTAAATATCATTTGTGTTGTCTTTTTTCTCTGTGTACAAAAGTGTATCCAAAAAAGTGCTTAATAAAAATGTACCTTTACAATGTGTTGTGTATATTTTTAAAACAAAACAAAATGAAAAATAAAATAAATAAACAATAAATAAATAAAATTGATGATGCAAATGATGCAATTAAAAAGGAGTTGTGCATTAAAAAAAGAGTAGCGCAATAAAAAGAATGAATCATGTTATTAATAAAGAATTATGCATGCTACTTATTATGATTTTGAAATTGTTGTCAATCTCAGAAACCAGAAGTAACACATGGACAATGTTTTATACGAAATATGTCAATGCAGAGCTGCACTTCTTTATTTGTAATGAATAAAAAGCGAAATCAAAGTTGAAAAATTGATATTCCAGAAAAAAGCAACTTACATGTATGTATTGTTATATAAATAAATAATGTTCAAATTAATACTGTATACAACAGTATTAGTTTAATTGCTTAAAGTGATATCATGTCCATTCAAGTGTAAATAGTGAGTAAACAGGTGAAAATAAGATTACATTTTGCCATAATTCCTTTCAATTTTATAACTAACTTCAAGCGATTGTTAAAAAAATCACGTTGCCCAACAAAATTTCTATAATATCCATCGAGTTTACCGATAATATTCAATTTATAAAAAAGAGTGGTTAAGTCTTTCTACTTTATTTTAACATTTTTTAAAGGACTGTTGGTCAATCGCCATTAAAACAGTCAATCCTTTGAAATATATACATGTACTTTATTCAGCTCAACTTGACAATAAAAATATAGGTATAATATCAAGCTAAAGTTTAAAGGCCATTATGTCTTAGAATTGCTTGTATTTTTATTTCCCAAAACATTTTAATTTTGGTGTACTTTTATAGTTTTCAAAAGTTATTCATATGCCAATTACCTAAACAATCATTTTAATCTGTTGCTTTTTGGCAATAAGTACAGTTTTAGTGAATTAGTATGGAAGCCAAAATACAACTTTGTTTACATTTTGCTACTTATGTGAGAAATTATTTCATATATATCACTACTTGAGCTTTTAGGTTTAGATGAAAGTCCGCCGTTAGTCGTCTGTCGTCCACATTTAATTTGTTAACACTCTTGTAGTGGTAACATGTTTGTCTCAATTGTCACGAAACTTAGACAGAATATTTGCCTCAGTAATAAATCGAACGCGGATGAAAAACTTGGTCACATGATGACCCCCCCCCCAAAAAAAAAAGAAAAAAAAGAAAAAAGAAAACTCATAACTACGTATTAACACTTCAGAGGCTACAGTTTCAGTCCAAATATCTTAGACATTTATCTGAAAGGCTAAATAAAATAATGAATAAATAACTACACAATGTAAACGAATAGCTGAACACGAGAGCATCGGTCTTGAATCAGTAATTCGCTAATATAACAAGGAAGCATTGTAAGTGGTGTGCGTCATCTTGTTCTGGTGTGCGTCATCTTGTTCTTTAAATTGTACTTATAGTTGTTATGATATCTTTAAAACTGCAGTTAGAAGAACGCTAGTTCCTGTTTATTATTTCCGGTTAAGCAGGATACTTTATAGACAATATACATAAGTGTTTGTAATGACGTCATTTGAATGACCTGTTCTTGAATATGTTTATAGCTTAGATACGTTCAAGTGTTACAGAACAAGTGTTAAGTGAATGTGATCTCATAATAGGGGAACCGTTTACTTGTATGTTTGTTTGTTTGATATATTTCAAGTACCGTAAAAGCATATACATATACGCAAATCTGCAATTATGTTGTTTATGCACAAAGACAGTATCTTAGGTAAAAACTTGTTTCACGCGGTATGTTTTATAGAAAACTAAGATAATAATAAAATGATATATTTTTATAAGTAGTCAAGTGAAAATGAAGTAACGGTGAACGAATGAACTACTATTTATCTGAAACATAAAAAGTCTTTTCTATACTCCTGTCACACAGGACCTGCGACCTAACTACGTTCCAAGGCCGACCTAGGACGCACTAGAAACACCAAAGACGCCGTAGGTTCGAGTTGAATACAACTTAAGTCGCCATAATGACCGAAACAATACCCCAGGACGCAAAGTCACCGCAACTATTTTGAACATGCACAAAACAAACGCCGAAGATCCGAAGACCCCGTTTGAACGCATTAGTCGTCGGGAAGTCGTAGTGCGCATTCCAAGAACGCACTGAAGACTCCGTAGGGTCGCAAAAAACGACATAAAAACTTCTTAGGAACGTAATATATAAACGCCATGTAAACGCAGTACAATTGTCATAAACGAACTTGAAACGCACGTAGCGGAACGCAGGAGTGACGGCCAATGCTGAATTACCAAAAAATTATACATCGGGGTTCTTTGTTCGACCTTGGCGTTTTACCTAAAAGCAATGGTTTTTATTTCTTGATTCGCTTTCGCTCAAACGGAAATAAATCACTTATCCTATTATCCAAAAATAAGAATATAAAGAACAAACACATATAATATAGCACTGCACTATAACATTCTATATGTAAACATATGTATAAATATAGAAGAATAGCAAATAAAAATCGTTCGACTCTGATATGATCCAATAACATAATTATTATAATGAACCTGAAATTATTCAAAATATGTATTCTGTACAAGTGTTTGTTAACCTATATTTAGTAGTTTAAATAAATTAGGTTCGAATTGATAGAGGAGTATAGGATTATCCAAGTAATCAGAAACACTGTTATCAATTAAAACGGCAAACTAACTGATTCAAAAGTATTTCTTATAAAGGCTCAATGAAAAATTAACATGAAAGGGCGGGAGAGGAGAATCAAACTATAAAACGTGATTGACTAAGCAATGCTATGTGAAGACCTCGACTGATAAACTATAGCGGTCCAATAACTTTTATATCAACATAGCACGTAAACTTCGTACAAATCATGATGTGAAGAAATAAGGATAAACACATAAATCACCATAAGAAAAACACGTCGGTGTGACGGGGTCATTATGGTCTATTTTTAAAGTATTGTTTCAAATATTTTTGCGGTATTCATCACGTGATCTTCTCAATGGCGTTTTCAAATCATCTCAATATTCATATCGAGATCTGTAAAATGTTTCGAATTTTGTAACATTTGTTCCAAGAAGCGAAATCATGTACATTTAAATTACGAAAGATTGTATTCTTGCTGAAATTTTCATTTATTTATGATATATGTAATTCATCCGCTTTCAGATATATTTCGTCTACGGTCAAAGTACAATTTGAGTTTTTTTAATGCGAAATTTTCAAAATACATTTCAATATATTTAACAAGAGCGCAAACGTACAAGAAACGAACATGTAAGAAAAGTGTCACTTCTAGCGGTATAAAGTTATGTAAACACATTTATTTTACGTCGCATTTTTATATTACACAAGTTTGACAAGTAACGCATAATAATGATGTCATTCATGAGTCAAGAAACTCTTCAATTGCTTCGCGTTTTTCTTTGTTATATATTAAATTTCATAGAACGGGGACACAAATTCTATATCTTATTCAATTTCAAACAGTGTGATATGACATAAATCTTACTGATTTTTTAAGCTCACCGGAAAACGTAAATAAATAATAAATATCTTAAGAATAATGACAAAATATGTTACATTGTAATCGGTATTTATATACTGTAACAGAAGAAGCAGAATGTGTGAAATGGATTTATTATTTCTATATGGAACATTCATCATGAGCAATTAAACGTCCAAGAAACATTTAGAAGACTTTTTACATATGTGGGCTGAAAAGGGTAAAACAAGCTTTTCAAGAGTAGCAAATGTAACACCAAAAATGGACTTAAATTCTTGTCTGAAAAAATATGATGCCTGATTAACACTTTTCTTCGAATGAAATACTCGCTGTACTCAATCAAACATGTCTTTCTTGTCGCCCTTGGCAATGCTCACACACAGTGGTTCGAAAATGCCGAATTGCTTCGTATTTTCAAGAATTAATGGACAGTGAAGGAGGAGGTGTGGTGGGGAATGGGGCCGGTAGTTGTTATGGTATCTGGTTCCCAATCAAGGGATTTTGTGTTCGAGACTCCCTGGGGTCAAGTCCATGTTTCTTCATATGACACCAGTAATGGTAGCTCATTTGCAAATAAGCTTCAAACTTTTATCATAATCAAAGTGATAAAACTATCTTTAAAAATTACTATTGTTTTGAATGTATAAATGAGTTATCTAAATTAGGATTTTAGTTTTTAAAGCAGACACTGTTCTTATTGTAGTTGTTCTCAGGACTATGAAACGCCTTCGTTCTCGTGTGTACGTGAATCGTTGTTCATTGACGTTGCAGCTACACCTGTACTCATTGTCGTAATATTGGTGTCTACTTTGTGGTATACAGCGTGTATCTGAAAAAGTAAAAATCCAGAGTTGTCTTCCTTGTGGTATAAAGATAAGTTTAAGATAGGGAAGAAAATGAGTATTATTGTTGTATACAGAGTAAAATCAGGAGTTATTTACCCTGTCGTATCAATTGCTATTATCAAAACACGATCGAGTATAAAATAGCGGTATGTTATGAATAAGCAAAAAATATCAACGCCTGAATCCCAAGCTAAACAATTATCTAAAATTCAGATAAAAAGGGAAGATAACTTACTATACGTGTTATATACAGAGTGAATCTAAAGGAACGTATTTAAAAGGTGGTAACAAATTATCAACCTTAAGGTATAAATTGTTTAATGAATACAAAGTCATGTACATCGCTTAATTTTGTACAGTTATCTTTTCTATTCTGCAGTATAAATCTTAAATGTAAGCAGCGCATTATACCTGGTAGGCATAAATCAACCTTGTGACGTTCATCGTGAATATAATGAAAAGAACAAAATTAATATCATTTGTCAAACACATAAAAGACAAGACTTAAAGAGAAAACAAAATCATCTATATCGCTTGAAAAAATTGGTAATATTATATAACAAACTTGTCAACCACGGCTTCAGTTTTTTTTTATATTACAGTAAAGCATTAAGTAACAGATACGTAGTATTCATTTATGGAATGTCGAAGGCTTTATTCTACTTGAAAATGTATGTGATTCAAACGTTATGCCAATGGGTCAAACTCCAGTATTACCGACATGTGTTCAAACAAATGTCGGCGTAATGAAGAAAATGACTACTGACCGGGATTTTTGTAAATACTTATTGATAAAAGACATTTGATGATGAACATCACGGAATAGTATGATTTTAGTAACTTGAATAACAAGCTTGTTCCACTTACATCTCATGAAGGTTGTTGTTATTGCGTGTTTCTGTCACATAACGCACACTAATTCAAAACACATTAAGAAATAATTAGCATTAAATTACCCGCTTTTATTTTTCATAATTGAAAAAAAAATCATGCGATCAAGTTCAAAGATAAAAAATGGATATTAGATGGTTACGTTTGCTTCTTGAAAAGCCGATTACGTTTATAATTAATTGAGCCGCGTCACGACAAAACCAACGTAATGCGTTTGCGACCAGCATGGATCCAGACCAGCCTGCGCATCCGAGCAGTCTGATCAGGATCCATGTTGTTCGCTTACCAACCCTTTTACAAGTAGTGAAACTGATAGCGAACAGCATGGATCCGGATCAGACTGCGCGGATGCGCAGGCTGGTCTGGATCCATACTTGTCGCAAACCCACTATGTTGGTTTTGTCATGACGCGGCTCAATTCAATATCTTGTTTATGACCAATCCAATATTTTGTTATTTTGCAATCCTAGAAAGTATATACCATATAAGGCGTTTCGGAAATAACGCTGTTAATGCAGCAAATCACAATAAAATCACAAAAGGTCATCAGCCGGTCAAGTTTGTGTAAATAAATGCAGATATGTCATTTTATCACTGGTGTCGCCCTACCTTTGTATCCATTGAGATTGTTTTGATCTTATTTTTATCCAGGTTAATACAAACGTTTTGCTCATGTAAAAATTCTTTCTGAATTTTTTTTGGTTAGCCATATTTTGTTTCCAATTTTCTGAATTGTTTGAAATAGTTAACCCCTGTTTGGACACATTTTAAGCAGTTGCATAGCGGGTGTTCTCGTACCTTTTCTGGTCATTTGTCAATATATAGGTTAGTCATAAGGTTGAAACCTTACAAGTTACTTTCAAAATCAACTTCAAAATGAAATGCACCCGCGATAGCGATATGCAAACAGCTTTTGTAATACCACGAATCTCGCACCTGTCATCACTTTCAACTTTCTCCCTGACTTATTAGACATTTGTCTTGCCTGTAACAGTCACAGGTCAAACATATTTTACTGCATCTTTGACCGAATCTGTGCAAGTCAGAAATGGATTTCTCTACTACTCATAAGGACTTTATCAGACCCATAAACTTCCCCAAACTGAGTAAAATCTGCTCTGCTGTACCAAATGAAAGAGTTTTGTGCGAACTTTAATACGGGCTCTAATTTCTTCAATATTACAACAATGTTTAACGACTGGCTGTATCAAATTTGCGACAAGATTAAACCTTTCTTTAGCTTATCCAAAACAGGTCCAGTCTTTTAAAAATAGGCACGAAAGCGCTTGAAATATAACATATTTACTTTGGTAAAACTATTTATAGATCTCTTAATTTGACTGTAACAGTTTATAAAATAAGTTCAAACATTGAACCGGTTACTGTTAATTCCGGATAGTTTGCCAAATTGGATTGGTCGAACAGCTTAGCTATTTTTAACCAATTAAATTCTGTGAATGTTTTCTTATAACTTACATCAAACCGATACTAAATTGCACCAGCGGCTTTGAAAACGGGCCATTTAAGTAAAAGACCATGTCAAGATTGACCATAATACTGTTGGTTCTATTCACTGTAAGAAAGGTAAGGGCTAATAAGTATAACACAACATTTACTACTCACCTTCGGAATGAAAATCACAACTTGTGTTAAAGTAGTACCGATAATCAGACAACCGGATGTTATACCATACATCATGACTTCTTGGTCAGCCAGGAGTAACGACAGTGTGAGGCCGACAGCACTGAGAATGACCACGTTGTACAAACACAAACCAATTTGGTGAGAATCGTTTAAAGCCTGTATCTTCACCTTAAAAATAAATTTGAAATATATGATTATGAAGAGTGTAACCTGTGCATTGCGACCCTTTGTTGAGCAGTAACCTCTTAACATCAACCGTATCAATTTTTCCCAAAGTAAGACTCATAAAGATTTATTCTCTCAGCAAAAACCAAAATATTTGTCTCCCAAAGAGTGTTGCTGTGCACAAGTTGTACTGTATAACATTTAATATGATTTTTTTTTATCGTATGAGTCATCCAAAAAATAATAAAAATGATAATTATGGAAAAAACAGAGTCAGCAAATTATCTAAAAATTTGCACACGCGTTATAGGACCAAACCTTCATTTATAAGTGCACAAATATTTTAAAAAATCCAGTTCAATTCATGAAAAAAGCCCAAGTGGAGACTTCTGAAATATTTTATTCGTTCACCTACTTTTTCAGATTTTGTGTGAGAAAAGGGACAATAAATGGGAATATCACGTGACAGTTTGTACTATTCAATAAACTTTCTAATGAGTATCTAACGACTGTAACATTTGACTTTCACATGCTAGATTGGAATAGCTCGAGTAATAATACATTCACTGATATATCATTAGATAATTTGTCTGCTGTCGTCTAGTCAGCCCAAGGTTATAATCTAATGAAGCGGAGTAGTTTGATATGCATGATAATCATAAAGTCTTGTTTTGTCTTTGTAGAGATTAAAGCTCTGATTCTTGATAAGATCTTGATAGTTGATCAGCAGTCCGCCAGATTTATTCACCTTTGGAGACCTTTTAATGAAGTCTCTCGGCTTATTTAATGAGTAAGTGAAACTAAAAAATAATTTCCATCTAGAAAAAAAACAACACTACTCACATGTCTTGTTTCCCATGCAAGGAATGCACCGAACGAAAGCAAGGCCCCTTGTATAATGTATAAAACCCATCCAAAATACGAAGAGTATTCTGAATGGCAGACACGTACAAACAAGTGCACTTCAGCATCGTTACCTATCAAGTACACCTGCAAAATTAATGACCAGATATTACATTAAAGGCCATTTAAGTTTCAGAAAGCTTGTATTAAACGTTACTCATTGGCTTCATATCTCTATCATTTGCATTTTTTCTGCAATTATTACAGTTGTTATGATTAAGTATATACTATGGTGGTCAAATACTTTGCCACCTTCATCACAAATTGGCTTATATTTACTATAAATACTCGATCATTCTAAAGCTTAATGGGACTTAAAAGAAACAATTTATTTGCTTTAAATTACGCCTACACAAAAAGAACCCTCAAAATCAATGAAACACCACATAACAAAAAATCACTCACCAGTGATTAATCGCGTACAAAGTTGTTGCAAGCAATTTGTATATCAATTTAACATTTATTGTAAGCTTATGTTGTAGCTTCCATGCCATGCTTCCTTGTAAATCAATGCATTACAGTTAATAGAATAAATTTAAGTATTCAATACCTTTTCTATATCTTTAATACTGATAATTGGCTCGATCACATTCAAGACATGACAATTATCTATAACTATTTATAAGCAAAACGAAATGACAAAATGAGCATTTTTAAAGTATTATATCCAATATAATTCAATCAGACGCAGACATGTTTTCTTTTTTCTGTAATTACTTCAAAATGTGTAAATTGAAAACATGCCTGTGATTTGTAAATGACGGTCGGTCAACAACATGCACCCCGTGAATAAAGTGGATAGAACTGTTAAGACGTAAGGGGAAATAAATCGCATAAGATATACAAAAAAACTGTTCATTTCCACAAAGGTTTCAGCAAATAATCGTCTAAAACACACTGTAAACATTTTTCAGTTGAGTTAATTTTTCAACATACCTGTTTATCGAGATAATTGACAATGATCGTATGTGGAGCGATGATTGCCCATAAAATCATCACCATCAGCACAACACCAACCAACCCACCAACTATAGCCAGTAACTGGTAGTCCTTTATTGTCTATAACAATATTATAAATGTACAATAATTAAAATTATTGTAATAACAGATTCATTTAAAACGCATTTCGTGCAAGTTCTTTTTTTTCCTTTTTTGACAGGGTTTAAATAATGCAATGGTCCTTCGGACATTTTCTTTTCAAAAAAATACATACAGTAAACTCTGCTTATAACAAACTCACTGGGACATTCAAAACCTGTTCCTTATATCCGGAGTTCCTTGTAAGCATATAGCAAATTAGGTCCTTGTATCAGGAGTTTTTATAGCGAACAGATTTACATATAACGAGCTGATTGTTTACCAATGTCCGCCATTTTTGAAGAGCATTTGAATAAGAAATAGAAATATTCGTCATTTATTTTTATTTTTGACACAATACCCGAGAGCGTACTTTTTGGAATTTGAAAATCATTGCTATTTCAGTTTTAGTTTTACTCCCTATCTCAATTTCACATAAAATATAATATTTTGTTTCTAAACTCTTTTCGTTTTCTTTACATGATTAAGAATAAACAAGATTTTCGATTGTTCCTGCATGATTATGTTGAAAACCGATTATAAATTATTATAATTATTTTACTTGAGCAAAACTATTGAAGAAAATAAATAAATAACCATTTTTTTCTAGGTGAAAAGAGCTCATGCTACAAATATGCTAAATAGAAAACTATACAAATTCATTTGAATATATATATTGAAGTACATATACAACGATAAACGGTTCATTCGCCCGAGTTTTAATCCGTGCGAATGAAAACGAAAGCTGAAAATGCGGGATCTATTTACGGATAGCTAATATTTTGGAGTTCGTTATAAAAGTGTAATTTTCTGTACTATTAGCTAAATTGGGACTAAGAAATGAGTTCCTTATAAGCAATAATTCCTTATAACCGTGTTCGCTATAACCATATATTTTCATATTAAATAAAGAAGGGCAAAATTCGGGCCAAAATAAATTGTTCCCTATAATCGGAAGTTCGCTATAACCGTGTTTGCTATAAGTGAAGTTTACTGTATACCATAGATGTAATATTGAGATATAATGATGAAATAAAATGCCTATTTTCATTTTCCATATTTTCACTGTAAAAAATCTATTTTTCACTGCAGAGAAACACATTTTCCGTATCTTCACTGGTCCTGCCGGACTACTTTTTTTTCTAAATTCAGCCAAAGCACAAAAGTTTAAGGGGAAATCTTTCAAATTCTATTGTCAAAAAAAATGTTTATCTTGTGGTATGAAAATTATCATATTTCACTCGAGGCTTACGCCACTCATAAAATATTTATTTTCATATCACTCTATGAAAATAAATCCTGCATTTATAAAAAAAAACTTGAATATCCTCTCTTTATTATTTCCATTCTCAGTCATTTTGACGGTTATATTTCACAAAATTATTTAGTTTTCTAACAAAAACAACAAAGCTGTATAAAGCCTGATTAGACTGTACGGCTATTCAGGCTGGTCTAGCTCTATACTGGGTCAGGCTGGCCTAGCTCTCTTTAGTGGAAGCAAAGGCTTATCAGTTATATTTACAGCAGGTGAAGGGATTTTAATTGGTAATCCCTAAGCTCTGAAAATAAAGTTCTGACACATTTTATTTCTCACTTTATTCAGTCAAGCATTACATGATCAAAAATACCACAAATCACCAAATGCACCGAATTTTATCTTTATTTAACAAAAAGGCTTACGGTTTGTTCACAATTTTATAAAAAAATGTCACCCTACAAGAATAACTATTATAACAAGCATTATATGAGCCGCGTCATGACAAAACCAACGTAATGCGTTTGCGACCAGCATGGATCCAGACAAGCCTGCGCATCCGCGCAATCTGATCAGGATCCATGCTGCGTTTACAAACTCTATAACAAGTGGAGAAACTGATAGCGAACAGCATGGATCCTGATCAGACTGCGCGGATGCACAGGCTGGTCTGGTTCCATGCTGGTCGCAAACGCATTACGTTGGTTTTGTCATGACGCGGCTCATATTCATTACCCGTTTGAGAAGCTTCTTATTTGTAAATATTCGGTAAACCCGCCAAGTTTTAGAGAATAATCCTCCAAATGTCACCGTGAATCCAAGGCTGAATAAAAGTTTACGTGTCTGAAAAAAATACATGTAATATTTGTATATAATAATATTTAATAATAATGTTATAAGCATAATAATAAAAGAAATTAGAGGTATTATCCGTACACAAAATGGTTCGGTGAATGATGAATGAATTCTATGACATCCGGCTGGCATTTATGGCTTGTCTATGGTACCTCTACATTCAATACACCCGGATTTTCTGCCGAAATTTTACTCGAACATTAATGTTTGCTTTATTTCATCATTTGATATTAAAAGTCCAGGAGATCAACATTTTGACAATGTTTTAAAAAAATACCAGACCTGTTTTGTTCATCCGGACATTCTGACTACATTTTAGAATGTACTACTCGCAACTTTAACCTCAACATGCCGACTTCGTGTAATAGATATGCTCAACAGACCATTCAAAATGTAAGGATTTTCAATTTAGAATACCAACAGTACCATGCATGCATGGTTAGACCTTAAGGATTAGAAGGCTCACTGACACTATACTGTTAGGAAAAAGCAAGTTTGTGTTTGGCAGAGCAGGTAAGGGTGAAATTAATGCTTTTCTTATTTGAAAACTAATTAAAATAGAATAGCCGTATCAATATTTTAAGGAATGCGAAACTGTTTCACAAAATCAGAAGGATTAAATGTGAATTAGTAGTATAGATCTTCTTTATAATAGCTATCATTATAGTTTTAATGATTCAAATCTTTGGCCGGGAATCTCTTTATTAAGTTTTTATGAGTTCTTAAACTGTCAACTTCATTGATGTATGTAACAAAAACAAATAAAGACAAAGAACATAAAAAATAATATTTTTTAAACCTTTCAGGACATAAGAAATAATTCAATATGCTATACATTTTTCCAAAATTAATTTGAAATTTGACTGGTTTGTAAGATAAAAGAAAATCTTGATTTACTACCAATTAAAAAATACTTTGCCGTGTTTTAAATGGAAGGATTTTACGTTTTTTCCATTATCACACAAGTCTTAATGTCACAATACATCGTGCTAAATAAATGATGTAGGTATTATAAAGATTCAGTGTTCGCGATATGAGACATTTTGTTAATTAGGTCATATAAAAGTTTTAATGATGTAGACACAGTCATGTCGGAAACACGGGCAATGTTTCAAAGTTATTTCCTTACAAATTATTTACAAAAATATCTAGAGAATAAAGAAAAATTATCCACACAAAGAAATATTTCTGGTTCAAAAGTAATATTTCAACACTTTTTTTTCAATATTCTAGCATAAAAATCGGAGTAAACCGAGAAGAAAACATGTATTTACTGATAAAACCACGCAAGCACGCGCTGTTGTTGTTGCACGTGTTTTATATACGTGACTTAGGGCGCCATGTAACATAGCCGACTATAACGACGGTCCTATCAAGACTAAACCGTACTCACATTTAAAGCATGACGAAACCGTGTTTTTTATAAGAGTACGTAAAACAAATAATGAACTGCAGAATAAGCAAATTCAGACATGATCTTTTATAAATGAAAGAATAGCCGCAAAGCAACCTTTTTATTTATTTATTCATTTGTTTTTTTCATTATAATAATAATAATTATTATTATTATTATTATTATTATTATTGTTGTTGTGGACACTTACATCTGCAGAAGCCGTCCGGCATATTTAATCTATCACCCTTCGGGCTTTAAATCCGTGTTTGGTCTATGCAGATGTAAATGCGTGGGATTTAGTAAGTTTGAGGGCCAAAGGTTTTTTAATCCTCTATTGTTGATATACTATTATAACTACTATTTTAACAGTTAACTCAGAATGGAAATATTCCTACTCTGGCCTTAATTATTTTACCACAGACATTGACAAGTGTTATCTTGTTAACAAATATGTTATGCCGAAATTCTTATCTGATAATTAGAATTTGACAAAAAGGGATCTGTAAATTGCAGAATAAACGAATTAACCATAAAGTTTCTAGTGATTAATCACTTAATAATGATACACTTTTTTGACTATTTTTCCTTAAAGTCATCCGTAACCGTATGGTTAACATAATCTACCCCTCGATTCCAAGCCTGATGTTGAAAGTGAGGAAACTATCCGGCTAGTTCACGGAAGGTTGATCTATACAAAAATGCCTACTTTATTGTATCTAAAATAAGCACGAAAAGACACCTTAGGTCCTACTCCATCAAATAAACTGTAAAGTCGCAATATGAACAGTCTTGGTATAAATGCAACAGAAAATGTCAATAACAGGAATTTCAGTCTGTGACTTTCCACTCAGACTACCAAACTAGCAACATGTCGCTTAACAGGAAACTGCCTGTTTCCTCTATGCACGTTGCCGGACTAAATTAGATAGCCACTTCCCAAGCCACTGACTGAATACTTACCAGACAAGTGACAGAACTATCAGCTTCCGTTGTTTGAACGAAGACAGAGCTGTAGCATAAAACACATCCCAAAAGTATAATATTGTTAATATTTGGCGATGACAGCTTCACATTCCTGTAATACATACATACAATTATATTCTGTATAAATGTTTATCAGATGGATAGGGTAAGGATTCCGGGGTAATAAGTAATTTTAGAAATCATCGTCAATATCATCATAAACTGACGCCATCATCTTCATCATCATCATCAACAACAATAACAACAACAACAACAACAATATTAACAACAACAACATCATCATCATCATCATCACCACCATCATCATCAACAACAAAAACAACAACAACATTGTCATCGTCATCATCATCAGTGTCCACATTTTCATCATAATTATCATTTTAACCATCATTTCAAGACATCATGCATGTCATATGTTAAGCATCAATTAAAGAAGTGAACGCTTGTCAAAGACCTTATACACGACTCAAGAATGTATACATTCAACGGTATATCAATCCAGGATATATGTTAATATTTGTTTCAACTATGAAAATACCTGTTTTGTCTATAAATGATATTGAAGGCAAAGAAGGAGATTGCCAGACAAATCCCGATTGCAGACAGTACGCACACTGGTATGTAGAGTGTTAACGGAATCTTCACTTCCCTCTGCGTGACTAACGTTGAATCACGTGGTATATTTCCATCTTAAATAATAAAGAATTGCAATTAAGAATTTTCTTCAAAGAGATGTTATATAAAAATATAACTGACAACGCAGGAAATTGATATTCTATATTTGAATATCAAGGGATAATTGATAAAGTGTCATTGTTTTAAAGTGACCTTTTGATGAGCAATCGCTAACTAAGAATTATTCTCAAAGCTAGAATTTACGATGGATTGGACCTTTCTAATGTCTCAACTCATTTATTTTGCAAATACAAGCTTTTAAATATTTATATTTTTTTTCTTTGTACTCCACATTCCTTCAGCGCCCAATTTTTGTATTATGTATAATTGATGATCGAAGTCAGAACTGCAAAATATTTATGGAATCTTTTTTGGGTCACCTAAAATATAGCTAGTATCAAACAAAGTATTTCAATGACTTAAGACAGTATTAATTTTTTATAACTGTTGCTTCTATAAATGAATACCTTTCCATTTGATTGAATCTTCAATCCATTCAAAGTAACCATTTGGAAATTTATCTTGTCTGTAATGACCAATCAGCTCCCGTGTTCCACCTGTAATTGTATAAGTCTTATAACATCTATATGTAATATTGTACTTTTGGGTTTTAAGCCAAACCCTACAAATCTAAAAGGTCTTGAGTCTGACCTATCCACATTTATGAAAGCAAGGAAGTTGAAGTCAGCAAAGTAAACTTCAATGCAACGGAGCTCCCTTTCCCCAATTCAAGGGATAGGTTTAACATAACTTGCATGTGCAACCATGTAGGATAATATGTGCAGTATTACTATACTTTTTATTGAAATTCTTTAATTGATATTGTATTGTAGAATGACAATTCACCTCAATGTTTTGGTCAGCGACACTTTGTTAATTATCCTTTTGATGTTGATTCTTTCAGAGGAAATAGAACCAGAATTGTCTTGAGGATGACAAAATATCTGTTAGAACCCAACACAACAGTTAAATCATCTGATTGGCATATGTGTTTAATTTCTTAGTATTTTACCTTTGAAAAAGGCATGATAGTTATAAAGCTATATATAGTAAATGGTATATTTAGATATATCATCAATATACATCATCACATATATTCTATACTGCTCAAGTAGTTCAGTTAGCCACCTCTATCACCTGGTATTACATGTATATATGTCACAACATCAACACCGACATACTGGTTTAAAACCAGTCTGAAATACGGAGAAATTTTGTACAGCCGCAGCAACGCAGCTCTAAGCACCAATTGTACCTTGAATGCGCTCCATTTTGACAATTCTGTTAGGATCTGCACCTTCAGTGAAAACAATTTGTCCCGATACGCCTGTCATTGACGTATTGCCCATACATTCAAATATAATATCATTGATGTCTCTATCGGCATATTCGAACATATCCAGAGTTTTAGGATGACCTGCAAAAAAATTGTTAAGATTCTGAAGAATAAAGAAAGTAAAAACAGACACTTTGCCAATATACGCAATAATCAATAGCAACAAATCTCCTGTCATGGCTGCATTTCTAAGTACCTACGAGACAAAATTCCACTTGAAAGCATTCACTGTTTGCATTACAAACGATAACGCTCAGGCAATCTCCCATTTTAATTATCAAGTTAAAAGATTAAATCGATGTATTGCATAATAGTCACACTGAATGGTGAATCTATTCAGTATTCCTATGTTAAGCTGAGTGTCAAAACTCAGAATCACTAACCATACAGCAGCTTAAGTATTGGACGGGAACAACAAGTGCCTTTTTTAGATTTTGTATTTCATCTGGCAGTTTCTTTACTTTCCCGAGCTTTACGCCGATTCTAACAAATATTTTAGTCATACCTCGACAGTTGATCCACTTCGATACCTCTTTTGTACTTCATTTTCTCCGCATGTGACCGAATACTGAGTACTTATCTCTATTAATCCTTAAATCAATATCTGAGATCAATTGTAAAATAGAAATAGCGACTCCTACGAGCATCGAACCACCGACTGCCGGATTACTAATCCGCTGCTCTCCCTATCGAGGTTATCAGGCGGACGCCTTTTTAGATAGTGACATGATCAATATTCAACCCAGTTACCTCGAATTCAAACACAAACGCAACGTTCTTCAGATGTTCTTTTGCTAGTATATTGGTCAAAAGTTGATTGTCAAAAGTTGATTCATTCTTTTGGGCAAAAGATCATAATACTCGTATAAGATGCTTAAGTAGGGCGGCTCGAATATATACATTATACAATTATCATTTTATAAGGATAATTTTAATGAGAAAGTTATTATGAAATATGCAAAAGATGAGGGTCCATGGTAACATTATATATAAATGTCTTACCAATTTCTGCCATCCTTTTTATAGTACAATTAAATGCAATTGCCGACACCCATATGTTGTCATAACATTGGTGGGCCACAAAGTCATTGGACTTATATGCTGGTAGGTACGTACTATGGCTGTGATACAACGCATCGAACTCTTTAGCTTGAAATATTATAATGTATAGAAATTTTCACAATAATTCTCTAAAAGAAAACATTCAGAAACATGTCACATAACGTCTTTATTTTTCAATGTAATACTCGTAATAATTAATGTAACTATATCTTCTTTTTATTTCATTAGTAAACATATGTATCATAAGTAATATTAAATGTTATCATGTCGTTAATATCCTGAAAAGTCAAAAAGCACCTTCATTTAAAATGACCTAGATATATAATTACATACTAGCAGAGGTTGTTTAAAAAATGCGCCAATAATGAGTTGGTTGATCATTAAAAAAATCATTTCGTTATTTTGCTTGCAAATGTCAAGGAAGTGAAGGGAACTAGCTAAGTAAATGAAGTTGAGAGAAGAAAAACAAAGAATTATAACAAGGAATATCTCTATGGACAACATTTTGTGATTATTATCAGCTCAAAAGCATCTCTCTCTCGACAATACTAATGTCATCTTCAGAGGGGAAAAATTTTACCGGTAAGGTTAGCAACTCCACGCTCTTCTATAGGGTTTTGATAAACAGGTCCAGTTATAAAGGATCCTTCGGCTGCAAGGTCCATTTCTTGTACAGTGCACCCAACGTTTTCTAAATTTATTCTCCAGAAAAACGACGAAAACCATCCAACGAATACCCATACAATCTTTGGCCCGTACAACCCAACTTTGTAAGCCTAAAGCAAACATAATAAGGAAATCTGTATTGTTTTTAAGGTATTGCATGAGATGGTTTTTCAGAAGTAGATGTTTATACACCTTTCAAAGAAACAATGATTTTTACAAATTGAATATAGAAACTGGATGGCAAGAACTGCATTCTTTATTCTTCACAGGCATTTTAAAATAAGGTTTTTAAAAGCACGTTGGTTAAATTCTCACGCGTAACACATTATTGTGAAATGACAAAATATGTGCTTGAACGGGAAAAATAATGGAAAGGAAAATTCACGAAGAACACTTTTTTGAAAAACATGTTCTTGTTTAATCCCTTTAAAATATAAATTTCCCCGTTTTTATGTTGGAAACCTGATACAAAATAATACCTTTTTTTTCTAAATTATAATTTAACATATGCCATTTCAAAAGTCCACTATTTAATTTTGAAATTTGGATAAAAGAGAATAAACAATGGCAAACATAAATTTTGATCCTTATCTCGATCTTTATCCTTAAATCTTTGTGAACACGGGGCCGAATGGTGAACATTGCCGATTATAATCAGAAAAATTACTTCCCACTTTTGTACACATTTAGTGGTTTAATATGGTTACTCTCCGTTGTAATTTAAACACATTAAATGTCGTCTGTCCGTTAGTACAAATTGATAACCCCTAATAAATGAAATATCCATGTGACCAGTGCAGACCAGCGGACACTTTCTTTCCCTTTGATCATGGTCTGCACTGTTCGCTTAATACTTTGAAATTGTTTAATAAGTGATGAACTGTTTTGTCCAGGTTGAAAGATTGTCCAGCGTCGTATGGTATATTATGATATAAGGCCATGGCAGACATAATGCAAGAACGTTGTCGTTTTTCAACTACAATAGATATTTTTATGGATCACGTGATTTATAGATCACGTGATATTAATGAATCACGTGGTATTACGCTAAATACTCACCGCACAGAGAACATCTCGTGCTTTATGCTCATACATTGCTGTCATGATAATCCGTGCATCGTGTGTCTGGAAAGAACAGTATAATAATCAATTAGTATGATTTTACAGCCATGTCATATGAAGTGCTTGTTCATAGAACTGTAGTAAAATTGAACATAAAAATTATCGTTGTACTTTAATTGAGCGTGTCAAATGGATATTAAAATTAGTTTTAATATGTACGATAATATCTTTATTGAAGTTTTCAGTATACGTACTAAAGAGCTGTCCTTTAAAAAATGTTACTTTTTTTGTTCTCAGAAAGGGATTGCTGACAAATATCTTTAATTAAATAATTTTCTGAAGGTTTTGTACTCGAGTAAGAGGGTTGTTCAAAAACATCTTTTAATATTTACCTGTAGATTTTGCATTCGTGTAAGAGGGTCGTTTATAATACCTTTTTATAATTACCTTCAGATTTTGTACTCGTGTAAGAGGGTCGTTCACAAATATCTTTTAATAATTACCTTTAGATTTTGTACTCGTGTAAGAGGGTCGTTCACAAATATCTTTTAATAATAACCTTTAGATTTTGTACTCGTGTAAGAGGGTCGTTCACAAATATATTTTAATAATTACCTTTAGATTTTGTACTCGTGTAAGAGGGTCGTTCACAAATATCTTCTAATAATTACCTTTAGATTTTGTACTCGTGTAAGAGGGTCGTTCACAAATATCTCCTGTGATATTATAGTAATCTCAGTTCCTTGTACTCTCTGTACAAAGTCATCTATAACCTGAAATAAAAATTACCAAAATATTATTTCTTTTTACAAAAAGTAAAAATGTTGCGAGAAAGAATAAAAAAATGAACATAAAATTTACCTTGAGTTTGATTTGCTATTTTTGTAACTTGAAAAAAATATATTAAGATTCCAGTGATAATTTCGACTTATGTGCGATTAATAACTGATTTTGCAGTATTTATCACCGTATTTCTTCTGCGTGCTTTTTTTGCATTTTTGACTTTTTTGGTAATTTATGTGCATTGCAAATGCAATTTACATTGTATAAAATAAAATACAGTTCTTTCGTTTAACAATATTTTGCTTTTAAACATATGTTCAAACTTTTCATGAAAATTAATAAGCAGCATCTTTAGCACAGGCTTCTGATGTTTTAAAGTCCCAGAGCCCAAAAGAAATATAAACCAATGGCATTAAAGAATCGAAAAGACTGAATCAACATTCAGACGGCGTGTCAGTCCATTTCTTTTGACAGTCTCGCAACATTTATGAACAAGTAAAACATCAGCAACAGATTTCATATAAACCACCGTTCTTACGCCTTTTGTTAACTAATCGGACAAATAATTATGAGACTGATTTATCTGTGATTTACACTATAAATGATGGTTATACAATGTATTTTCTACACGCGCGAAACCAAGATTTTTACTGGAGAGGGTCGCAAAAATATTTTTAAAATATCGATAAATTGGTAATGCATGATTATACCAGAGAGGGGTTTGGCATTTTATGTCAAATTAAAATCTCAGGTGGCATTACACAAACTCATTCTAGATTCGGGTTTGGTTTTCTTCTCGTTTTGGTCTCACAGTTTCGCATCATATTTTCGCATATCGTCTTACCGTAATTGTAGCCCTGCACAGAAGAAAAAAATATACGAAATTGCCATCTTGCGTTGTGTTTTTGTGCTTTTATGTCATTTTATCGCAAGTCCGTCCTTCCCAAATATGTAAAATTGAAAAGGCCGAACTAGGATGATTATGAAAAACTGCGTATTTGTTTCGTAAAATATGTTTTGCAATACGGTTTTACATTTTATTTGTATAATTAGTGAAGAAATACAATATAATAGGGAATATAATTATAGTTAGCAGAATAATTAGTGTCTTAAAGACGAAATTTCAGATTTTAAATGTTGTTAACTATTGATATTGTGTAATATGAACTAACTTTCGTGTTTGTGAATGCTTTGCCTTTTTTCTTTTCGAATGTTTGTGATGGATCAAATAACAAGAAATCTATTCCATAAAATATAAGCCATGTTATTTTTCAATCATTATTCTTATTTCTACTGTAATGAGCCATAATGATGAGCATTTATGTTAAAAACCCATTATGAGACAACCTTACAAACAAAAACAAAGTATATCTCTAATATATATCCTAAATATAAGCAAGTCAGCACAAATTTCTCTTAAAATATTAGCGAGTGAATTACTTTAAAAGCTAAATGTAAGGTCCTCTTATAATCAACTCATCTACTCAGTCCACAACAGGGCGCCAAATACTGTCTTATATAATTATATTCATTATATGAGTATTATTCAATTATATGCGTAGAATTCATTTAAAATAAAGATAACAGAATAGCCATCCGAAAATATTTTTATTAAACAGACCATTGTTTTTACTCTCGTGCTAAATCTAAATTTACTTTTTATAACTATCCAAGTAACAACGTCTTCAAACAAAGACACGCACGCAAGATTACGCCATTAGTTACCATAGTAACGTAGTAATTCATCATGCAATCGAAAACAGTTTCTGACAAAGCTACTGATATTTTACGGTGTGATGCCAAGGAAAATTGCTTTACGGATTTGCTAAGAAATCACTTCATAATAATAACTAGATCGTGTTTTATAGCTACAAATGTTTTTATTTTTTACTTTGATGTCACGTCTTTACGATAGATCATTTGTGAAAAGTAGGATAAAAAATTTCCGTTGTAATAATCATGAATCTGTCTCATAACTTTTGAAGTACTTCGTAAAAAAAATGATGATAATGTGATATACGACATATGTGTGACACAGAGATACAGTAATTGCAAAATGGCTGTTTTTTTAGTTTTGTGTGTACCCCTCACACGAATGTCACAAATTTGAAACTTTTATGTTTGATTTTGATTTACCCTGCACATGGACGCTAGAAGTATACATAAACCACCGTCATTTAAATCTTAAACAATAAAATGTTGTTTCAATCAACGTTTTGAAATATCTATTGATCATTCTTTTTTTAAGAAAACTTGCATCATCTTGAAATATGATTACCGACGAAACATTTTAAACGAAGGGGGAGATCGCTCTCCCTTTTAAGTTATCTGCCCCTTGTTTTGAATTTCAAGGGCAGATTATTCAGTGAACGCGGCAAATCCTTATTTGATAAGTTTTTATATGTGTTTGAGAACAATATCAAGCATTTAACAGAAGAAGTTTGGTTATTTTGTCTTCTATGCCTTCTATGCAAACTTTCTTTAAAAATAACCTATCTTTACGGAATGTTCCGTCTATTTACTTACAATAAAAAGTTAAAACAAATCATCAAATGTCATAAATTTTGTATCGTGACCATGAATAAAATGTAAAAACTATTCACCAATAGATAAGATATCTGACATAGAAATGACCTGAAATAGCAAACATTTCCAGTTTAATGGCAGATAACTCGAACACGACCTCGGTTACACCTTATTTGTTATCCCTCTATCATTTCCTAAGATAATGCAAAGGTTATGTTATAGAAAGAGCATCGCGGTTGGCGTAGCCCCCGACTATTTAGTATTAATAAGATTGCCGAGTGTTTTGATGTTCTTTCTTTTTTTTGTATCATAGTCGTTCCCTGTTGTCACAATATAAAGCCCCAGAAAAAGTAACAAATGAACGAGCATCTGAATATGATATTTCTGTCGCTTTCCCTTTCTCTGCCGTCACAATAAGTAAACCCCAGCAAAAAGTAAGCCAATCAATAGACATGCTCTGGAGTGCGTGTAACTAAAACCTATCACTCCAGTTAACGCACTGAGCATATATTGGTATACAATTTAACTCTGACACATTTTTAACAGAAATGACCCCAAACTATGATACAAATAATTCTACTATACAATTTTCATTCTGCTATAATTATGCCAATATGTAACTATAGCATTTTCTTTAAAGAATAATAATAGAAAGTGTTGATTACTACTGAGAAGAACTCCAAAGCTTGATTGATGGTTGCAACTTTCTTCCAGTTAAATGTTCTCATCAGGTCTATACGTGCCGGATTTAGTTTCTGGTCGGGTAAAGCTATTCGGAAAAAACGCGGGAATCTTTTCCTGTCTGAAAGTATTGGCGATGAGGAGCCATAAGAAAACTGAAATAAATAATTATTAAATATGTTAGTGCAAAGGAGTGTTTACCTTCTACATATCTAAAACAACAACAACAACATAATGATAATAAAAATAAATAAAAATAAATAAAATACATGTAAATTAATCAATAAATAAAACATGCCATTCAAAATGCAAAATTTAAACAATGTTCATCTTAAGGACTTTATATTTTCTTTTTTTTTGTAAGTGCAATTCAGGTAAAAACAGCAACAGATATGAGATTCGTGAGTAGTTTTTACCAGCTTCTTTAAAGTATTTTATTAGACCAGAAAATAGTCATTTAAAGACACAAATAGAGGATATTTAATGAGTGAAGCTTCAATGCTGAAATCACTTAACGAGTTGAATAAAATTATATTATGCGAGCCTTTGACGAGCAAATTATTTTTTTTATTCAACGAGTTCAATAAATTCAGAACTGAACCTACACGAATGTAATATTCAATTTATCATATACCTAAAATAAAAATTGTTCAAAGTGCTTAAGAATATTTTTTCATTACCCGCCTATAGTGCAACGCTAACACTTAGCGCGTCTTTACACTATGTTTATATAACGAAAATGACGTCACGGCAAAATATATGCACGGCCGGTAATGGTATGGTATATGATAATTATTAGATTTTTCACCAGACTCCACAATCATTATTTACCCACTACTTTCAAGGAAACAGACCTGTTTCAGTGACATAGACACAAATACTCAGAACGGACTAGTTAAAGTGACATTAAAATATCCGTCGATATATGAGCCGCGTCACGACATAACCAACATAATGCGTTTGCGACTAGCTAGGATCCAGACCAGCCTACGCATCCGCGCAGTCTAATCAGGATCGATGCTGTTCGCTACCAGTTTCTCTACTTGTTATAGGGTTTGTAAGCGAACAGCATGGATCTTGATCAGACTGCGCGGATGCGCAGGCTGGTCTGGATCCATGCTGGTCGCAAACGCATTACGTTGGTTTTGTCGTGACGCGGCTTTTATGAAAAAATCATGTTCTTGGCTAGATTCTAAATGAGCAGGCAACTCCTTTTTATTATTCTTAACAATACAGAGGACATTTAAATAGTATCATTACAAGGGGAAAATATAATATTAATGAATGACATAAATTTCTTTTTTAAATTACTTTTAGAAATTTCTGACAATATAAATCATTAATATTAATAATGAGGGTATCTCTATCAAAAGATGACAATATAAGTATTATATACAAGTTTTATCAGCAGTATAATTTATTGTCTTTAAAAGGTTGATGATAATTTGAATCCTGTAACAAAGACATCGTAAATCTAAGATACAAATAACTTTATTAAAACTAAATTATCTGTTTTTATCATACATAGCATGCTATATGAAATATTGTAATTTTGAAATACAAACTTTATTAAATCTATAACTCATACAATTGTTTTTCATTCAATAACTTCTTATAATATTCTAATACAAGATAAGAAATAATTCTAATTTAATTCGCATCTGTATTTCTATGACTACAAAGATTAATCCACGAAACTATCACAGAAAAAAATTGGTTTCATTACCAATTTAATGGAAACCTTTATACAATATGTTTGAATTACTCACGTTATTCGCTTCTTTACAAAAAATAATTAGATCTACGTATGAGCTTTACATTAACGTCGAGCTTTATATAATTAATAAGAGAAATATATATATGGTTTAAATAATTACATCGAAGAAGGAAAGGCCAGCCCTGACGGCTAATACAAAACGCACAAAATCAATAGGCATATCTTTCTACAGGTGACGATTTCATTATCAGAAATAGTCATTTCTTTTCAATTATAGAGATATTGAAACCTATCAAATTTTTAAGTCCAATCTGACGATTCTGTTCCATAAAATCATGCAAATGGCGATGTTAGGGAATTGAAACAGATAATGTCAATGGTTTCATTTGAATCCTCATTTTGAAAGCATTTTACATATTATCAGTAAAGCTTTTACCTAATTTCCCGAAGGCCGATAAGAAGTAAATACTTTATCAAGTCGGGTTCATTTAAAAGTAAAATACAGATTTAGCATATTGTGATTACAGCATTAATAAAGAGGAAAATGTTTTACGAGTGAGCCGTGTGAAGCAAAATTGTTCCCAGTGGCCTCAAAATACCTCTTTTTGTATTTTTTGTTTACTTGTTTATTTTTCCCTTGGTAGTTTTAATTCAAACTTTTTCTAGCTTTACAATAGTTCTAGCATCACAGTATTCAGAGCTAAATTATGATGCAGAAGGACATATCGCATTTTTTATATAAACTATAATTTTTAGATAACCAACGATACAAGACGCCGTTATACGATTTTTAGCGCCGTTTTACAAACTATAAAGACTTCATAGTTTAGCCATTTAAACGGTGTATTGTTCATTTAAATAGTCGAATATAACGCAAAAATATTGAGATATCAGAGTGTTACCTTTCTTTTGGGACACCCGATATGTTGTGATAAAACAAGAGATTTAAAAGATATTTTCCTAGTCTATACAATTATTGTTTCTTTTTTATTTCTTACTTTTTTTAAGACTCTAAGCAATAAACTTTTTGTTACTTAAAGGTATAAACTCATACTCACAAAACAGGTTTAGAAATATTTATCTTTAATATTGTTTTTACGATGTCTTGCATATTTATGCCTAGTTTTAAACATATTTATGTCAGAACTTAAATTTTACCAGAACTGGTGCCATGAGCACGACCCCAAAAGGCCTTTAACCCTAAGTCCCTGGTTAGGAGATAGAGGTCGACCCCTAAGCCACTAGGCGACCACTCCCTGTGAGTGTACATTAATACATTTCATTCACATTCATTTCCACGACGCAAAAATTAGATTGTAATATTAACGAGCAACTTAAATAATCGACCGTCTGAGCATAACCATCCTTTCACAATTATTGTTATCACATCACACACGCAATCAGGACCTAAAAGATACCATGATCATAAAAATAATCCAATCAATTATCTGTTTCACAGGGCTTTATTTAAATTTGAATTTGACATTGCGTCTTCTATATCGAAAATGCCTTAATTCCCTTTGCGGTCGAGTTCATAATAGTTACACGATAATGTTCACCATTAGATGTGACGTCAAATTTTTTTTCGTGAAAATTGCTTCTGATGTAAGTGTAGTTTTTTAATTAAATAAGTTAGTTTGCTAATAGCAACTTAGCAATAAATATCAATTTGTCATGTGTTACAGGACAATTATCAATATCATTTTTATCGTCATTATACTTGTAATTATTCAAGCTTACCAGCAATCGTGATAATGTTTAGTACTGCATCTACAAGGCAGTAAAAATCAATGTTTCTCATTAATGCAAACCTGGGTTATATTCCACAGATATGACACTTGTGACGTAGCCTCAGAAGTGATCGAACATCCGCCGCCCAGGAGCATATGGTAGGGTGGATTCTCGTGAAATATCTCGAACATCTGATATACTGATGTCCCTGGATCACACTACAAATAATAATAATAATAATAATAATAATAATAATAATAATAATAATAATAATAATAATAATAACAAGAAGAGCATTGATGCAAAGCATCAAAGGGCGTCCAAGCAAGAAATGCAGCAAGTGAAGATGAACTAGTAGACATAATTATGATGACAACTTTTCAATTGTTAATTGGTTTTTACCAGAATTGTACATCACTTATCAATGAACGGATGAAAGACTTTATTCATTATGAACTTTGATTGGCATGTTAGATATTAGAATATTACTTGTTATTTCTTTATGATCGTGATTATTAATAGCAACGGATATACATGTAAACAATCATTTATAATCCATATGTGAAACGTATGATCAACAGCACACTTGTGTAATTGTCCCTCATTATGTTATCGCTATTAGCGAAGACCCCTCCTAAGGTATCTGTTCACACTTAGTAAAAATATGACACTGGTTATATTACCATGTTGATCATGTTGAGCATAATTGTTTATTATACAATAATTATAATATCTATTTTAATAAAAAAAATACAGATTTTTTTAATATTGTTTTCTTTTCTTTTTTGTGTTTTATGTGCTATTTCAATACTGAGATTTTACGTTTTCTACCCTTTTTTTTATTAAATTGTAAAATAAATTTTAAGAATTCAATTGTCATATTGACCGATGATTATAAGTCAAAACTTAACTGGAAAAAGTCAGTAAATTATGGTTAATCTTTCAAGATATAATATTGCTTATTCTTAAACAATGTACATGTACATTTGTATTTTTCTTTATTATTTTTTAAATTGGAATAATTCATATAATCTAATTTGTAACTTGAAAATTCCTCGGCATCTTTACTAAACATGAATAACAAATTAAATAAAATGTTTCAAAGTTGATAGTGTCATATTAATACCATAAAAATGTACCTTTTTTTTCTCAATGATTGTACATATTTATTGTTTTTATCTCATATAGATAAAATGAAACATGCTATTGTTGTTGTTGTTTTTTCGAATTACGTTTATGTATAATAATAATCAATACATTATAGAGTTTATCTGTGTTTATTAATTATTGTAACCAAACTAAGTGACAAACATTCGTTTTGGAAAAAATTTGTTCTGTTCTGTAACGATATCAAACATCTACTCCAAATCCGGGAGAGACCGGACAATAAACGTGTGATACTATTCGCCGGTCACTAGTAAATCCCGGTCAAAATAGACCGGGAGAGACCGGGATGTTCCGATAGGAGTACATCCCTCTATAAATAGATTTTCGGAATGTTTAGGTCATCAACTCATCATTCTATTTATAGCTTTCGGATACATGTACAACAATAACGTACTATGAACTACAAAATGATGAAATAAAAAAAACCCCGAAGAGCGCGATTTATTGACGGAAAAGGTTATTTCATTTGAAAATGTTAGCATTGCGAAATTCTCCAGTTCGCTATTCATTGTACATATCGCGACATTTCACTTTTAATTAATAATCAAGCAGCCTCATACCGATCGGAATGATCGGCTTTTATTATGACCGACTAAAAGGCTCGAGAAGTTGCTGTCGCCCTTTCACAAAATCTGATTTCATTCCATAAAGGGGCGCCGCGCTTCGGCGCGGACGCCAATAATAATAATAATAATACATGTAATAATAATAATAATGATAATAATGATAATAATAATAAATGACAACAAAATAATTACAACAACAACAACAAAAACAACAACAATACTAATAATGATAAAATGTTCTGTTACATTCATTATTTTGTATTTTATGAGTAGTCTCATAATTAATAAATTACTTGTATCTTCAACAAAGCAAAGCTAAATTGTACTCAAAATCTACGGCATAACATGCATAACAATTTTGGTTTGTGAGCACTGACTATCGTTTTCAATGGCTTAGCAGCCTCTCAGTTATAAGATCGTGACATTGTGCCTTACAGGCGTCATGGTCGTGTTTCCTTTACTCACACAAGAGGTATAAAAGAAATTTCACAATGCTGAAACGCAGATACTAGTCATTTGATTGGTCTGAGACTGCCGTGGGATGTACAGTGACCAATGAAAATCCTGAGATTTGAGACGGACGTTAGAACCACCAAGCAGTATCATTAACAGGACAAAGGCATAATTATAGTATTTATAGGTAACAACATTATCAATGACATGGTAATAAGTGACAACATAATCAATGACATTGTTATAAGTGACAGCATTATCAATGAAATGGTTATCAGTGACAACATTATTAATGACATTGTTATAAGTGACAACGTAATCAATGACATGGCTATTAGTGATAACATTATCAAAACATGGTTATAAGTGACACCATTATCAATGACATGGTTATCAGTGACACCATTATCAATGACATAGTTGTAAGTGACATCGTTATCAATGACATGGTTATCAAGGAAATGTCATTAATGTCAAGATCATGAATGACAAGGTCACCGATGACAAGATTATTAATTACAACACTGGCAAATACGAGGCCATTTACGTCAAGAACAGCAATGTCAAGGTTATAAATGCAATGACTAAATTGTCAATAACAAGGTTATCAATGGCAATGTCAGCAGCGACAAGATAATTAAATTAATGACAAGATCATCAATAACAGTGTCATAAATGTCAAGTTTTTCAACGATAAGGGCATTAATGACAAAACCGTCAATGGCAAGAAGTGACAAAAGTATCAATGACAAAGTCACCATTCATGCGCTATTCAGTAAACTTTGTGCAGTTCTGCACTGCATACAAATATATAACATCAATATTAAGGTTTAATAAGATTTTAAAAAAAAAACTTTTACTGGATGGTCAAATGTGAAAAAATCAACCTTATTTCCTCATTAATATTTAGACTAATAATCTTTCAGCATACACGATATGTGAATCTTATTAATGAACAAACCAAAACCCTCATAGTAGTTCATTTCCTTATAGATACAATAGTTAAGATTAAGAAAAATAGAAATAATTTCAACATGTTTACCTTTTTATTACTATAGTGAAAGTCACTGATCCTTAGTGTAATGTTAGTTATAGTTATAGAGACCTTACGGGATATTATTATTATAATTATTATTATGATTTTGGCTTAAACATGTTCTATTCATAATCAAACACAGTACAAAATATACATTCATTCAATATATACAATGTTGAAATGAATTAGAACGATAGATATGAAGTGTAACATAGTTCTTCTCCGAAGGATATAATTATTATTTGACCGGTTCTCTCATATACTTATAATAATAATTATAATTATAAATGTTCATTTTTAATATGACGTAGGGAGAACCGTTGTGTCAGATAATTATTTCTATCTAAAAATGCACATTGTCATGTGTCCAATGTAAGTAATAGTCGACGTAGGTTGTCAAAAAGGAAATTATTTGTTATACAGCGGCAACATTGCACCTATGTAGCTGGTCAAAATTGGCGAAGTTTGACCATTTTAGAGTAACGTTCCATCCATTCGTTGAAAACAGTTATCACGATTTGGACAAGTTTTGAATAAAACTGCGTTCCCACACTATATGGTAAAAATGATTTACAAAACATTTGGAATAAGGTCCTGTAGTTACCTAATTAGTAAATGATATGTGAGCAGGAATGATTGTCCAAGGTATCTGTCATCAGCGCAATTTTTCGCGCGGGCTTCTCAGTTGCTACATCGCATGTATTTAAAGAGAATTCATAAAGCAAAGGTATTACAAGGTAATAGGACAAGGACGTAATTAATCTAAGATATTTCATGATCAGTCATGGACGATTTTATCGATATCTCAATTAATGATACGTACTTTATACTATATAACATATCATAACATATCCAGTAAGAAACGAAGCCTTTAAGATGGTTTCATCTAAACTAAGTACACGTATTTAGAAGCCCTAACTCCTGGAAAACTTAATTTGAATGTCTTTCCCTCTGGTCTAACAATTCATCATGTTTTATTAGGACAATTTCAAAATATTTAAGAAAAGTACAGATGAACAGGTCACATAAGTAGCGGCTGATTGTGTTGTACATTGGTCGTATTGGTATTACAGCAAAGTTAGGCTTCTTTAGAATTATTTCATCCTTATCTTAACTGTATTTTGGATCTTTTCGTTTTGTTCTTGTCCAGATAAAATAAATGCATATCTTAATTTAAATATTTAATAAATTAAATGATCCATGATTAAATAAATTTAAAATCCATATTTATTGTGATGTAACATGATACATGCTTCTATATTTACTAAATGAAATATGTTTAAACTAAATAAACCTTAAATAACGTTTTTTTTTTTTCATTTTAAAAGACTGTCTGATCTATCGTCGGTACATTGGGTCGATTACTCTGTTCGTCAAGTCGACGTGATTGGCGTGATAAAATAAGTGTTGAAAAAAACCTGTTATAGATTGTATATAAACTCTTAGATTTTATGTAAGATATGGAGGAAAGAACAAATTTGACCTTGAGTATAGAACAAAATACCAAGGCACACATTTGTTATTGTAACTTGTTGTTTTATTTAGAAACGCAAATATAACTTACGAAAGTACAGTGATACCAAAATAGGACTTTTCTTTTGTAACAGAAGGTTCAACAGCAGCAACAACAACACCAACAACAAATGAGGTTAATAAACAGTTATATAAACTCTTCAAAAGATTCTAAAACAACATTGCTTCCTAGCATTTCTGACATGTCGGATATTAACATCAAATATAAACGGAAAATATAAAGTATGTCATGCTAAGCAAGATTTTACGTTCATAAATCTGCAGAAACAAATGAGGACAGTCACGTGACAATTCTAAATTTAAACTTTGAAAATAGTGTCGTTGAACTTACGAGCACACATTCTAGACACACATTTCGACATATCGTAAATTTGTCGTTAAGTAAATACATAATAGTATAAACATTACTACACATCCGAAATTAGTTGTTCACAACATACCTCTTAAATAAAATTTTACTTTATTTCTTTTAATAAATCAATATGTTCTAAAATACTTTGCAATATTGGTTTAATATCTTTATAGAGCTCGCTATATCTATTTGAAAGTATGCGCAAACATGCATTATAATTTCTCGTGAAGTGAAGTGTTTGTTAAATATAATTTTTAAAATTTATGAACCGTTTCTCCTTTTAAGTTATGGCATCAAGGGGATATAGCAAAGATCAAAGAAGCGATTAATTGTAAAATAAGTAACCTTGCATTTTAAATATTTCATCAGAAATCAGAAATGCAGATCTCTTATATCTAAAAGACAGAACATGCACATCTGACGTGAGAATTTTATACAGAAAAAAAATTGTCAAGACTTTGAACTTTCCAGTTCACTTACATTGGTTCCGATGAAAAATGTCTGATAATGTCTTATGAGTAATGATAAGATACAAAGAACATCTTAATTCATATTTCAACTGATCAGCAATCTGACTAAAATTATGGTTTGTTAAAGTATTGATTTAAAACACGTTTATACCAGTGGCAACACCATTTACAATAATACAATGTACTAATGGCAATGCTATCACAGGTATGGTCAAGTTTATCAATAAAATCATCATCAATGACAAGAATATCAAACACTGTCATAAATGGCAATATTATATATTACAATAATGTCAACTAAGGTCATCCACGACATTAACAACAATGGCAAGGCTATCAATGCACTGGCAAATTATCCATTGCAAGGTCAATGCCAAGGTCATTAACGGCAAAAATAGAAATGACTAGATAATCAAAGATATGGTCAAATATTTTAAGATTTTCAAAGACATGGTCGTCAGTGACAAGATAATTAATGACAAAAAATATGAATGACAAGGTCATTAACGAAAAGGTCATCAATGGCAAGGTCATCTCCGATAAGGTCATCAATGACAAGGTCATCATAGATAAGGTCATCAATGACAAGGTCACCATATCATTCTTTAAGAAATGTTGTGACTATATGATAATACCTGTTTTAAAAGTTTATCATTATAGCTAATTAACTTAACGATATACCAATGCTTTAATTAGCTGTCATGTATGAAAAAAAAATGTCATTAATACAAGATATTACAAAAGTAATTGCCATTCATTTTTAGACAATTCGACATCATAATGAGGTTATTTATTTGTACACATACCATATTAATCTTCTGGCACATTGAAAAGAGTCTTTACTTACGACAAAATTAGTTCTCACAACAATTTACTTTTCCAATCAGCTTAATTTACGATGTCTGAATTGGATACTTAATAAGCTAAGGTATAAGAGGAAAAGCTTTTTAAAACCATTTTCACATTAAATATCCTACATTCCCATCATGACCCAACAATACTATCATTTTTATTTTTTTTAAAAGTTCTTAAGATTTGGTATCTGGTACAGTTTTCAAAAATACTCAATTGTCATATACATATTTTTCCCTCTAAATTTTGATATGTTTGCAATTGGCATTTTCTAGTAAATAAGCATTTTGTATGGAAGTTAAAATACTACTTTGTTTGCATTTTGCTACCTTTACGAGTACACCACATTACTACACGTTTAGTGCAACTTCTTGAATTGTTAAACATCTAACATGCTCTTAACCCATTTTTAAAACATTATTTAACACATGTTTGACATTTCTAAAGAATTAAAAGATATGAATATCTTACGCATAATGTATCTTTCAATATTAAGCTTCGTCTTTCAATCTTTACAAATCCTTGCCTAATTCTTTTAGGGATAACTTCAAAATATGTATTGCCTGAATGGTGAAAGTGCAGACCATGATCAGACACGACCTGGTCATCACTTATAGCATTCTAAGTGTTATTAAAACTACGAGAAAAAATACTTTTTATTGCAACAAATAATGTGGTATCAAATAAACTAAACAAACGCTTTTTTGAATGGTTGTATGTGAATTTTCAAAACACAATTCGTGTCTTAGATTTGTTTATGTATGTAAATTTTTACATTGTACGATATGTTAATTTTATCCCCTAACGGCATAAATTAAAAGACACCAAATAAAATGAAGAAGAAAAGGCAAACAAAAAATACGACCGTACAGATGTTACTCGGCTGCAAAGCAGCCAAGTCTTATTGATTTTGAAAAATAAAAAAGTATATAAAAACATTGAAATTCATCAGCTTTACACTTATGGACCAATTAAAAATATCTTGCTTCATTGCAAAACATATTTCGGACGAAGTCCATCTGTTATCAGTTTGATATCCTGCAAAATTAACAGGGAAGGACTGAATATAAGAAGAATTTTAATTGGTCATCTAAGATTACAAACTGAAATCAGTGAATCTCATTGGTCATTCTAAAATAAAATGTAAAGGATAGTTATAACCATTCTAAAATAAAATGTTAATGTACACAATTAGTAAAGTCAAACATAAAACAAATAACAGAGAAACCTAAAATAGACCTTGTCCTACCTTCAAAAATCATCAATATCAACATTTTATAATTTAATTTAAATGCTCACAAAATGTGTATTTTTTTAGCCACAAGAAATCATTAGTCAGTAATTGTTATGCAAGCATTGCTAACATTTTTTTTTAGTACTGAAAACTTAGAAATAACATAATTTAGCATGTTAATCAATTTAACTTCGGACGAGTATCTTTTTAAAGATACTTCTTGTTTATTTACATTTTCCTCAAATAGAAAGAAATTGTTTACTTATCTCCGTAAACAAATAATTGTCTGTGCAACTGAACTGTGAGTAGTTTTCCGAGATTTAATATCGTGGAACCATGTATTGAAATTTTATTGAAATTTTATTATTATTATTTATTTAATATCTTCTTTTTTCTTTTTTTTTTTAACTTTAAACAATATTCTGTGCTAATTATAATTTTGACTGTTGTAGTCTTAATCTGAACTGTGATTTTATTTATTTATTTATTTTTAATAAATTTATCCAATGCCTCATCTGATTTCAGTCATTAACTTAATTTATTTAATTTATTATTTATATAAAATGATATTTTAATTTGTTAAACTGTTATTTTATATATATGTACATCTTATTATGTAACTGTGATCTATGTTGTTGCAAAAAATAAAAAAAAAATAATTAGGCTAAAATTAAATCATACGTAAACACGTTTAATCTATAAATGACAAAGGTAAACATATGAAGAGGAACGGGAACTGTTTCACAATGATGTTGCAATGTATTGTAAGCGTCTGGTTTTTTCTTCAATCTATACGTTTGTTTACTTTTTGAAACTAGTTGAAGAAATTCAAATTTATATATTTTAAAGTTTCTTAAATTTTCTTTTGAGATGACTTGGATAGTGCTGTGCAGCTTAGTCACCTTTTATATAGTAAGGCGAGGTCACACGTGTGTATTTTTTATTTTGGTTAGATTTGGTAACAGGTCTAATGCTTTTAATGTCTTCTACATGTATATTATGTTAATAATCAAATTTGTTTTTTATATAGTAGGTCATTTGCTTGTTAAAAGTTTATATATCGTTTAATTGGGATAAAATTAATAATGTCCAAGGCATTAGAATAAACCATTACAGCCATGTTTGCTCTGTCTAGATATAGATTAGATACATGGTGTCGGATTCCTGGCACAATACGATATATACAAAAGAGTACCCGTAATGCAACAGTATTTAATAGTAGAACGACATAATGAAATTTTCGTGTCTTTATGTTTCCCCTTTAACTTCAATAACTGCGCAGATCTAAACAGACATTCGTCTACGGGCAATTTCTTTGTAATTCTAAAAGTATACAGTGCACAGCTGACCATTCCTTCGCAGCCAGCCATTTTACGCGTGCGCAAAACCTCGCTTGTCTTTTATTTAAGATTAATGTGGCTTTTGCAGAAAAATATCCGGTTATTTGACATGATGTTTCAATTATTCAAACGCATTTTTTTTCACAAGATACTTTAATATAGATTTACACTTTTAGCACTTAAGAGAATTCATGTGCTTCAGTTTCTTAATTGATATAAGTTTTTTTTCTTTCGATTATCAACAGTAAAAGTTTTGCCAATATTTCTTTTCTAAGCCATCATGATATCTATATAAGCGCATGATAAAGGAAATGGAGAGCTTAATTTCACATGATAACATGAATGATTCATGCTGTGAAATCCAAGTTATCTTTTTGTTCGTTAGACATATGACAATATACATGTTTATCTCAAGCTGAACTGATGATATCCTCTCATAATTAGCGAGCACAAGAAAAAATGATACTAAGCAGAGAATGTTTATTAATCATTTTAGTTAGTTATTTGGCATAAAATTGCTAGAATAAGTATAAATTTATATTCTAGTGTGAAATTGTAATCACATTTTATGGTCTAAGCATACACCTATATATTTTCTCCGTAAAATACGTGTATATACGCTTCAACGGATGGAAAATTCCGTATGTCAGTGACAAAAACGGAACCATATATTGAAGTGCCGGAATATTTTTGACGTTGGCTCTGATCTTAATTGTGTTATGCATAAAATTTAGAACGGGAACCAAAATTATGAAAGGTGTGGCCGGTTTTGCAAAAAAATACGTATTCATTCGACATTCTTGACATGTAACATTTCATTTTCTGAATTTACTAAAAAAAGAGAAGTATATTGAATTGTCTCTATACTGTTCTAATAGTTTAATCTTACCAAAACGTAGACAAGTGTTGTTTGATTGATTTCAAATGAAATTGCACGTTATGTTCCACTGGTAGTTGCTACAAACTTGTGAATATTGATTTTGAAGCCCACTCCATAAAATAAATGTTCATCCTCCGCAAATATAAACAACTATCTTCCATGAAATCAGTGTAAAGCATGCACGATCAGAAATATCTGTATGTACTTAATATGTATGAAGTCAGTTTATTTTAAAATGTTTGATATCAAAATTGATATGTGCATGTGGTACAAGTCTAAGATTTACATTCGTGATATACTCGTCCTAAAACATAATTTCTTATGTTAACAAAGTAAAAAAGAAGAACAAAATCAGATTATAACAGATATGCTATGTACTGTAAACAAGAATAAATATTCTTCTTGCACTAAAATAGGTTTTTTTTCTTCTATATTTCTAGCTGCTTGAACAATAAAAAATGATTCAAAGGCCCTTAACAAATTTACAAGCTATTGGTTTAAACATATTTATTTATGCTCGATTACGAAACCCACAGTCCTCCTAGCCATTAGGTCACAACTACTTCAAAACATCACTCATTGTATCATCAATATTTTGTAATTCATCAGGACAAAATCGCATTTTGCTAGAGCTTTAATGGCACATATACTGCAACCATGCAAAACGCAAATGTAGAATGCATGTTAAAGTCTGTCAAATAGTTTGTTTGAAACAACTTCAACGCGTTCAACCGTCATTTCGAAAATGACCATGGTGGTTTTAGGCATAACAGCAAGCTATAAATGTGAAGTGAACAGATAGCCATACATAGCTGTGGATGCTTCACGCAAAACAAGTTTGACTAAGTCAAGGGCAATAACTCTATGACTGTCCGAATCGACAAGCACAATAACAAACTGTTGACCAACGTTCATGTAAAATTTCACGACCCCTAACTAAAGTATTTATCGAGCAACACTAAAGATTCCGGGACGGACAGACGCGCGTAATCAGGCACAGGCGCATGGACACGTAAAACGTTTAAACCCCCCTCCCCCTTTGGGTGGAGGCATGAAAAGTCGAGTTTTATCTTCAAGTCATTAAATATTAATGCCTAAAATATTGAGCAGTATTTTCTACAAAGCCAGTAACTGTGCATTGACACAGTGTCATCTTATTGGTAAAATGATAAGCAAGAACAAAACTATTACTGATTTACGATGACGATGATGATGTTTCATTGATGATAATGATGTTGATGATGATGATAATGATGTATTATTAACGTTGATGAAGGTAGGTTAAAACGGCGATGATAATGTTAGTTTACTGTGTAAAATGTGTGACATATACGGTCAGGCATTTACTACCAAATTGCAGTTCTAAACGTATATGGCACATAAACATTCGGCCGTATATGTCCCACACGCGTGACATATACGTTCCGTGGCATATACGGATTCAACTTTTAAAAGTCGGCGATTGTTCTTTATAGGTTTTACATCTCCTTTATTAAAGAATATTGACTCATACTACATTGTAAGTGCTACATTTAGATTTGTAGGATTTTATCACGTGTTTTAAAAAATGATATATTTATTGATTGATACTATATATGTTTAAAATAATGGACAGAACTTTTCTTTATCACTATATAATATATTTTTCACACAAGTCAATCATAAATAAAACAATGATTTATTACCATTTTTTATCAGTAACACTGATATTTTCGGATATATAGAATGTGGACAAATTCTTAAAAATAATTACTATAATCGTCTTTTATTTTTAAAGAATATCTTGCATACATACTTTCTAGCCTCATATTTTGCATCTAACTCAATGCAAGATTCTTTTATTCTTTCGGTTTAGTCATGAATAAAGGAAGTCTTCTGACCAAGATTCGATCTATTACTCTGTCAACATTCAGTGCCTATGTCCTTGCGTTAAGCGGATTGTTCTTCTAATCGAGCACAGCATTGTCATGATTAAAACAAATTTATTTGATGTTTTAATTACAGCTTTTTTTCCAGACATTGATATTATAAAAACAATCTGTGTCACAGATCTATAGGTAACAGGTAAGTTCTCTTTCACCCTGTTTTATGAGCTTTCTGTGAATGCTTTTTTTATTTACGTACTTTGGAATGGGATAGTTTTACTCTCACAATCGAAATGAAAATAATTAAAAAGCCGGTTGAAAACAAAATTGTAAATAAAACCAAATGATTTCATGCTTTCAATTAGTTAGCTGGACTTTTACAACAATGAACTATAGTTGAATAATTCCACAGTGAGATTATCACACTGTAACTGTTGTAAGACAACAATATTTGAACATATATCATCGTATTTGAATACAAATTATGGTAGAAATATACTTCGTCGTAAGTAAATGTAAATAATTACTTGAGCAAAATAACATTACAAAAATGGAGGAATAAATCATTCGTTTTGAATGGGAAAACCAGCCACAGGTAATATTTTGTAACTCGTGCTTACTCCATTCTTGAGTCTGGTGTTCATAAATATTTCTATCTTATAAAGAAACAAGCAAATATCATCTTAATCTTCTTGGAAGTTGAGGGCATAATGGGAGATCTGATACTTGTTATTCACAATGGCGTCGTCTAATAATTTTGACGCCGAAATTGTTAAATTGTATTAGTCTACTACGATAAATGGCAAAAGGCATACGGAGGGAAAGGGCTTATCGAAGATAAAAATAAAAAAGTTGACAGATTTAAAAGAACAGGATCTATAAAAGATGGGCGACATTCCAATACATTTTTTATGTTAGGACAGACATTATGTCATAGATAATAAGACCAATTAACAAAGTAAAAGTGCTAAAAGAGTACAAGTATACAACTAATGAAATTTATATATATTTATGTGATTTATAATCGGTAAAATTATATTGATTCAATAACCTTATGCACAACCCTCAAATGAGTTGAAATATGTGAGTAAAGTGCCGGGTAACTAAGATCAATTAATTCTTTGCGATTTACAACTTCTCCCGTAATTAAGCCTATATTAACTAGGATACTAATACTATTTTAAGTGGATTATCCTAAATCTAACGAAATATTTTCATGAGATCAATTATGCTGCTTCTGATTCGCGAAAAAATGTGTAACATAGAATGTCTCTATTATTTAACATACATTAATATTGAAATTTGAAACTTAAACATAGTGAAATGTTCCAGAACAAATTATTATGCTGCTACAATTTTAACTGGTTAGAAATTATATAACTTCATGTAGTCTACATTCGCTCATAAGGATGTGTTATGCGATGAAAATTTGCAAAATCTTTCTCAATGAAATAATCTTTGTACATTTTTGTAATTGTCATTTTTGTATTGAAACATATTTTTCTCAAATTCTAAAAAAACACATTTGGTTGCCACAGGCTAAGGTGTCATTCATTTCTCAATTGGATGTTGAGCAATCTAAAAATGCATATTTTGATAAGTAATCTGTTGTACAAATTCTGGTGATAAGTCTTTATTGAAATAGAAGACATACATTCCGGCTTAAGACAGCCATTCCGGCTGAAGCCATATTTGTTTGATAAGGCGAACAAAAAGTGTTTTAGCACCTTTTTTCGGCATAAGCCGCCGGCAGTGGTCCGGGATATTTCGATATATAATTTGTGATTGGTTGTTTTTTTTTGTAACGTCAATGGTTATTGGTTCAAATCTTTTTTGGTCTTTCCTTAAAAAGTGTGTCTTTCCTTAGTAAAGTCACTTTATGTTGGACTTTACATGTGTTTTATTCTTTAAAATAAAAAAAGGAAAGTACACATATTCTTCTTGATATTTTAGGTAAGAATGTTATATTTTGATTTTCTGACAGATTTTGTTAAACTTGAATTCTCAGAATGTTGTAACATGTTCTCTCAAGATTACATTTTGTGAATTGTAAATGTGTCTATGTTTCTGTAATAGTTTAACATTTTTATTATTTTTGTTTGTTAACGGACCCAGTGTAAATTGATAATTCAATTTCGAATCCGCTGATTTATCCTTTTCCGTGATAAGCGCCTCTTTTGGCTAAACTGATATTGTAATGATGCAAGCAAAATAGATTTCATTGTAATTTAAGTTTTTAATCATTTAAGCAATAATGCAGGAACTATTAAGTACAGGTATTTGCACAATTCATTCTGAATTATTTAATTGTATGTATTTAACTTTAACTAGTTAAACGAAACGCATTGACAACGTTATAATTTATGCTTTTGATTATCTCTGACTATCCGAAAATATGGACTGTTGATAATTTGTAGTAAAATGAAGAACATTAAATTTAGCATTATTTTTATATTTGCATTTACTTGTTAATTGTTCTTGTCATTGGATATAAAGGAAATCTAAGGTTTATGACACAAATAGATTATACTGAATCATGTTTATAATTAATTGCAACATGTTTTATATTTCATGAAAACATGTTCTATATTTAATTGTGTCATTTTAACATGTTTTATAATTCATTTTAACATGTTTTATATTTCATTCCATATGTTTGATGTTATCATTTTCACTTTATGTTGGACTTTACATGTGTTTTATTCTTTAAAATAAAAAAAGGAAAGTACACATATTCTTCTTGATATTTTAGATGTCTTGGAAGAGAGTCAAAAACAGGGGCAACAACTCCTGAATTACCTAAACAATAGAAACCGTGCAACAAAGCACAAAAGATGTACAAATACATTTCTTTCATTTATATAAGTAGTTATTTTCTCCAAGTTTTTTTTTTCAGGATTCAAACAATAATTTTACAGGAAGTCAGTTTCTTGATTTATAGTCCTCAAAAGCATTAATTCAAATATAAAACAATAGAACTTAAACATAAATATATTGTTTTTGGAATAATTACGCATTAATTCTTAGACTTAGAATAATATGATAATGTTGTGATATGGCTGTATAATCCTTACATATTATGTGTTTCAGTATATGTCTCGGTTCAGAACTGTTCACTTATTAGGATGGAAGATGTGTAATTGGCCGGATAACCGCGGAACGGTATTCAGAAGATCCCGGGTTCGAGACCCGGTCAATCACATTTTTCTCACCCTGTAACATTTGGCGCCCAACGTGGGGCCGTGACAGGATATAACTCAGAGTTTAATTTACATTGCTTTGTAACTCTGTGAAATTCGAGGACGAATTTCAATAAAGCAGTGTAGGAGCACATTTGTCTCGGAGCACATTTGTCTTACGTAAGACAGATGCGGTCGCATTTGTCCCACATAAGACAAATGGGACCTCAAATGTCTACCCGAAAAAGCTCATTTGTGTGACAAATGTGCTCCGTTCAAGTTTTTTAAGGGCCAAGAAAGCACATTTGTCTCATGTGTTTTTAAGGGTCAAGAAAGCATATTTGTCTCATGTCATTTTTATGAATTATTTTTCACACATTTCCCCACGTCAGAAATTCTTTTTTAGAATCGAGGTTCGCCGTTTTACCACATGTCAAGTGTAATCATCAATAGGTTTGCTTATGTTTTCCTTATGAAAAACCTAAAGTGAACTATTAATTATAATATCTCTTATTCAAGAAATTGATTGGCTTAACCTGAAGGCGTAGACTGAAACATACTAAATCCCGTTCACGATGGCACAATGGTGACAGCGCGATGGCACGATGGTACGTTGATGAAAACGCGATGATGCGATGGTGAAAACACAATGGTACGAACGTGAAACAACGATTGTTCGATGGTGAAACAACGACGGCTCGATGATGAAAACGTGATGGTACTATGGCGAAAGAAACGGAACATCGTAATCGGTTGATACTGAATGATAAAATATCGTGACTCGTTTCGCATCTCGCCGAATTCTCGCGTCTCGCTTCGCATCTCGTTCGTCGGCGCGAGACAAGAAATTAGTTCCAGGTCATATACCACTATGTAGTATTCCCTTGGCTTATTATGACCTTAGTATTTCTCAAAATTAAAGTTTTTTTTATTTTTGGTATACTTTTATAGCTCTAAAGAGATACTCATTGGCTAATTACCTGAAGCATTTTTTCATCTGCTGCTTTTTGCAGTTTGTACAGTTGAAGTGATTTAGAATTTTGTATTGAAGTCAAAATACTACTTTTGTTTACATTTTGCTACTTTTATGACGCATTATTTCACATTTAACGCGAATTCCTTTGGGTTACAAGCATCTAACTTCCTCAGAAATCATTATTTGAATATTAATAAATTCATACTTGCCCTATCTAAAGAAATAAAAATTAATTCATTTCTGAAATCTCGTGGTACGGGATACTTCGACATTGCGAGATCTCGTGTTACAATATCGTGCCTCGCTTCGTGTCTCATCGGAATGTCTCGTCTCGCCCGATTCTGAGTGGCCCGATATTCCATAATTATGGCATTACCCTGGATTATTTTAGGAACTCATGCATGTTGTAAGTGCTTTTTCAATGGCGGATCTGAAAGCCGCAATTCTTGGAAAATGACGATTTTTTATACATATATTTCTGATGAAAACAAAACGTGTGTAATGGTCTTCTTATTTTCTTCCATAGATCATTTAAGGGCCTCCGTGGCCGAGTGATTTCAAAAAACCACTTGCCCCTAACCGCTGTAGGTTCGACACATACACGGGGCGTCGAACTATACATGCGAGGATCCCTGTCAGGGTCCAAATGCGGAATACATATCCGCGTGCGCACGTAATGCCACCTTTATGCCACCGTAGATACTACCTTGCTTTTGCTAAGAATATTCCTAGTGCCATAAATCATCTATTAAACTTTAACCATTGAAAATTATCGTATCACAATTAATAACGATAAGAATACACTTGCTGCATTTGTGTAAAGGTTCTGGATGCTGCACTTGTAGAAATTTTCATTGTGACATGCAGAGCAAGGATATTCTTTAATTTAATATATGACTCCTATGAATAGGCAGGAAGTTTTTGACTGACCGGAAGTGACCGAAAAACGGTATTATAAATACAGAAAACACAGAACAATAGCTGGTAGCCGGTATACTCGTTATCAATTGTTGACATGTATTGGATGCGTTTTACGGTACAAGAATCGTTTCCGTAAAAGAAAATACACAATAAACATACATCTTTCTTATAGATCATAGACGAAATGAAAGACACATTGAACAAACAATTGTTACATACAATCTTTGACGCATCTCATTGTCTCAGTAACTACAAATTGTTGACAATGTTAAATCAAATAGTCCGACACCGTTGTTTTAAAGAAGTATTTAAACATTTATCGAGATACGTGGAAAGCAATGTTTAAAGAAACAGTTCAAAGTTGACGACAATTTGTATCAATCATTTTATAAACCAATGCTTTTTAACAATAATTCTATGGTGGAGTTTGACAACATTTTGCGAACCAGTTTTGAAATAGAAAATCAGATATTTAGGTAAAAGAAATAAAATTGAATATATCTGAATATTAAACTTCATTCATACTGTAAAATCGACAGATGCTCATAAGCAAAGATATGACCCATAACAGCGACAACAAACTATTGTATAAAAAAATGAAAATAATAAACAACTATACAAACAGAACATACCTTACTGTCATACCAGTCGTATGTTAGATTATAATCTGTTAGGATATTCTTGTTATTATTGATGTCGTCCAGTGCCATTCTGACAGCAACTTGACATGAATCACCTCCAACCCAACCCGACCCTGTCTTTGGCAACATCCCCAGTAGCCTCAATTCTCGATTTCCTTCGTTACTACCGACGATTAATAATATCAAATATATCTTCATTCTTACTTTGCTGTCCATTGTTTGTAGTCTCATTAGTTTGTTTCTTCTAGGTATTTGTTGAATCACATATCTATGAAATATTTACTTAATCATTATTGAAGCAATAATAAACATTCATGTTTTTTTATTTTTGTTTTTTTCCTTACTTTTTTTTAGAAAAAAAAGAAGAACTTTTGTGATTGTCAGTTATTCTCCTTATATACCAATTAATAAATCCTTTGTGTGAATAACTGCCGCTAAACGGTTTCCTCTTCTACAACACAGAATAATTAATTTTCATTCATGCGACATTTCTTACTAATATCGATATTCTGATGACAAATTTGCCTCGTTGTACAAAAGAGCACCACGCTTCTCTTACTCTAGGAATAAACTTAGCTTATGACAACGTTTTAATTTAAAAGGCATTGCGACAGCTTGCATAAACAACAGAGGACAGTGTTCAATCACGTTACGGTTTTATCCAATACCAAAATAAGCGATGAATCTTCTTTAGAAAAATGTTTATCACATGTATGTGTTAATTCTTATTATCATATCTTAGGTAAGACTGGCACACGCTATCACATCATTTAATACGTCTCGTCGACTTTTTAATATTTCCATGAAATGATATTACTAATTGATAGTCGAGAATAAGATATTAATGTTAATATCAAGTTTTGAAATGCTTTTAAATTCGTTTAAAAGCAATCACGTTTGCATTATCGTGTTTCAGGTACATTTCCATACAAATAAAACTGTACAACTGGAGGAGGTAATGTAACAGAACGATTCCAGCAGAATACCTCAAATTCATTAAAAAGATATGACCACTTTTGTATAACTATAGACTTTGTAGGCGAAGATGGCAATAACATCAGGTGCTTGCATTGATACAGGTCTGTATATTCTGGCGTAAATGACTTTTAATGTAGGTTGTTCTTAACAATGTTTAATATGCGAGTGCTTCGGAATTAACAAATCATGATTCGGTATTTTAAGCATTTCAAGTCAATTAGACTGTTTCACTATATACAAAATATCATTATTAATAAATATTATTTTGATTGTTAACAGACAAAACTATGAAAAATGTTTTGTTGAGAAATCATTTTAGCTTAATTTAATTTAATCTGAAATGGTGAAAATATATCAGTATTTTACCATTAACATGATATCATAAATGAGGATTGAATACCGCTAAAACAGGCGCTAGAGGGCTTGCGATGTCATATATTTCTAGTATGTCTTATTAACAAGTTAAATAAAAACGACCCTGCAATCTTCATCCGTTTTGTTTTTCCCTTTTGCTTCAGATGGCTCCCCACTTTCCAAAGTTTGTTTTAGATATTTGTTTTACATTTACCGTGACTGAGAAAAAAAGAAAGAAAGAAAGAAAGAAAGAAAGAAAGAAAAAAAAACGATTAAATTCAAATTATGGTAATTGTTTTTATAAGTTTTCCTTTAAAACTAGGTATATTGTCGGCAGTTTCATTGTCTTTCGTGGTATGTAATGCAAATAATATCAATAGAATGAACTATGAACTTTAATGAATAATTGACTGTTATCAACTATTGTAACGTTTGAAATGAATGTGAAAAATCTTATATACATTGAGAGTATATTTTTTTTAAATTTTTTAAAAACATTCTTAGCAAAGTACATTTTAAAAGATGTGCTTTGAAAATTAAAAATAGAAAAAGAAGTTGTTTGTTTTACGTTTTTATCAGATTTTCTTAAAAAGCTAGAATTTAATCAATTTGCCATACATAACCAAACACCTTTTATATTGCTTGTATTTATAATGGTTTATAAAAAGGAGCAATAAGCAACAATATTATCATGTTATGGTATACTTAAGTGTTGAACGTGCAATTAACTAATTAAATCACGTCCTCATAAAACCTTTATTATTTTCAATAAATCACAAAGAACAGACCTTAATTGGTGTGACTTAGGAATTTGATTTCAAATAGATTGACAAAAATGATATATACTTTTATAAGTAGACATTTCAATTCGTTTACAAGAGGTTTATGTGGCATTAATTAATTAAACATGTATACGACACCTGATATTGGAGATATTCTCTTTTTCTGACCGTAGGGTATCTGTGTCTGTAAGCTACTTTTCCCGGATTTAAAGGGCGGGTAATGTATGGACTATTCATAATCATTGTTGTGGTTTTGTCGATCATTACGAACCGTCGGAAAATAAATTGAATATACAAATTTCAATTATAAAGAAATAATGAGATATTATCTTTTACTTGGTAGAATGAAATATCTGGAAAAAGTGATCCTTCGGAAGCACTAAAATCAGCAAATTAGTAGAATCTACATGAAAATTGCAGACTCTGTTTGATTGTATATATAACATCAATCATGCCCCTTAGCACCGGCTTGTACTCTATTTTCAACACTTAATGTGCTGGAATCAATGAGCATGAGAGACCAGAAAAACAACACTGAAGTCTTATGAGGCACAAATAAACACGCAACAAACTAAAGAGGTGATCTTTACTAGGTATGATTTCAAATATACATGTATATGCATTACATTGCTCAGAAATAACCAAGCAATGATTTAATTGGGCTTACCACGGTGAGATATGTAAGATACTTCTTGTTGCATATAGATTATAATCTTCTCTATGAAATATAATTGTGTGAGGTGAAGTGTGCCATGATATTAGATAGGGCAATTTTTATTGGTATTCGCAAGATATTAGAGGGTAATGTATTTAGAGCGACGACAACAATACACTAAGTAAAAAGTGCAGCACTATTCAATGAAATTTAATCGTGTAGTCTTTCTTTTACCAGGTGCTTGTAAAGCAGTTAGAACTGCCTTCAGAGTTATTTGAAATATAGTAAAGAGCAACCTTGAAACATCACAGCATGCAAGAAAGTATTGGGGAACCTTTGATAGTCGGCAAGTGATGCCTAACGCTATACGATTGACAAACTGCATTTGTTTTCTTTCTCAAAACTTGTTTTACTTATTTAACCTTTTGTAACAATAACAACTGTTAGAATTTAACTTGGCGGGGATTCATTTTATTTACACTGTCTCGTTTATAGGAACATGGTGGGGCTAAGATTGAGGTTTGGTGCACCATTAACCGGTTTTAACTCCCCAGCAGTACAAGGCGGCGCCATCTGTGTTCCTCAGATGTATGTCTATGCTGTCTCATACTGTTTTGGTGACACTTTTGCTTGTGTCCCTCGTTGTATCTCGTCTACGGTAAGTATCTCCCCCCTATGCCCCTAGTCTTATTTCTTTTAATTTACCCCCCCCCCCACCCTTCCCCGGGTCTCCTGTCCCCTTCCCCTGTGCCCTTTGACTTTATGGGCCTATTATTCGATCACTTATTTTTTTCTTTGATTTCCTTATCAGTTACAAATTAGTTCCTTTTATTCAATCATTTGTCAGTTTTCTTTGGATTCCTTATCAGTTTAAAATCATTTGAGTGATTAGCCTGTCCGTGCTCTTCCTTGTGTCCTGTCATGTTTTTTATTTGGGGTCCGCCTGGGCTCCATGCCAATGGTTCTTGTTGCTGGGTCCTGTGTGGGTTGCGTCCATTGAACGCCACCTTTCCTTGCTAATCTCGTTTATCATATTTAATGTACAAATATGTTTTCAGTTTATATTTTACATTGCTAAAAAACAACATGTTTTTATATAAATCGCTACATAAAAATAAGTTTGTAATTCAGTAACAAAAAGATGACAGAATGCAATTTGTTGTAACTAAATATTATCCGTTCATCATCTAATATCGGTGTTTTTAAAAACATTCTGCGTTTTTGTTTTTGTTTTTTTTTTGAAGCATTAATTGCATTTTAAAGGGAGACACAGGCAAAATTTTCATTTCTTAGTTTTGAATTTTTTCATCCCTAATTCTGTAAATGCCCTCAAAATGAATATATTAGACAGTCAAAGGAACAAAACTTTCCTCCATATAAAGAATAAAATGGTGGTTTCCTAACCTGACCCGCGTGGGTCAGGTTAGAGCGCTAGGACTTCACAATAGTTGTAACAGTGAACTCTGGAAACGTTAAAGAACATGTCAAATGAATGATTTTGACTTGTTTCAATCATACAATATCCACAATATCTGTTAATGTAACTTCAAGGATTTGTTCAAGTCACCTGACTTGTTTTAAAACTATTCGGTGATTCTATGGGCGTCTAAATTTTGTTCAACATATATAGATATATTTATGTGTCAAATCCAAAATATATAGAATTTAAAGAGAAATTCATGCTGAAACTTTTAGAAATGTCATTTTAGCGCGAGTTGAGTACAAAAGATCATTTTAATTTTTTTGTCATTAATTTGCCTGAATATCCCTTTAATCCCAAGCAGCGTGTATAAAATGACTTATTTGCAATTATGGAAGTTTTCAGTTTTATGGCCGGACTCATGTGTATAATTTGCTGTTTTAAAGTAATAATGTTAAGTATCGTTTTCTTTAATCTAAATTAACAGGAAGTTCTTATTCTTACTGAAAAGTGTTGTTTCGTATAAACAATCTTACAAAGCTTGCGAATCTAGACGTGAAAATTTTCCAAATGTGATGTGATTGTTTTTATTACATATTATTGATGACTTGCATCTTTATTAATGTTATTATATTAATTGTGATAATCGGGATCATTTATTCAAGCACATTGATGGAATACCGCTTAAGCCGGTGCTATGGGGCTTGAGGGATTTTGCACATTTCCATTATCCTTAATAAACAGACTCAATCAAACCGAGTCTACAATTATATTGTACTTATGTTGTAAACTGCTTCCGGGTTATCATCCTTTTTTTCTCTTTTTATCAAACAGAATTATTTTTATTTTCTGAAGATGCTTAAACATTAATAAGATGGTTCCAAGTATGTATTTCGGATCCCTTCAATGACATGATTTTTATTAACAAATACTAAGCCAATTGTTATTTTACCGAAGTTGCACGAATTATACACAATTAAACCGGTTGCTTGTTTCTATAAATTGACTTTTTGTTATATTTGTAATCCTTATGATATATATGTGGAATGTGGACTGCACGCGACTCATTTTGTTTAGAGTTGTTTACAATACATTCCTCTTTTGGACTTATTGGAAGAACTGAAACAATACATAATTAATTTATGAATATAACGGACGTGCATAATAATTAAACGTAGTGTACTTTGTGACGTTTGGACGTATAGTTTTTCAGAGTATATACAAATCAGTGAAATTGGAATGAACAATTACGGGTCTTTTAGCAAAGCAAACATCCTGTTAAAGCTTATTTCTTTTCAATGTCAACACAATAATATATACAATGATTCCTATTTTGATTAAAATCTTAAGAAATTGTCTAATGCACTAACGAAATAACTCACTTTGATATTTCAAGCTAAATTGTACTCACTGAATTGTAAAGGAATTACTGACTTGGTGAAATTAATACCTTATTATTTCTAACTGCTGATTAAATGCAAATTTTCACCAGAATAAAACAATTAATCGTTTTCACAGCATTGGTAACAATATGAAAAAATTACATGTTGCTACGGGTAACCAATGCTGCTAATTGCAAATCAATGTGTGCAATCTTGAAGATTTATTAGGTCTAAAGCCATATTAAACATGGTCCAATAACAGTGCACTGATTGTGTCATTGATATAATGGCATCAAAATTAAAGATAACATTATTCTGTGAATTGTTCGAGTATCACGGTGAAATTAGTATGTGACCGTAAATGATGTAAAAATATATGTCATTTATAAGTACGCGGTTCATACAGTTACTAACATGTTCAAAGAGGAAAGCCATCGACAAAGTTGGTTTACACCGTCCAATGGTCGCGTCAATCCCTTACGCTAGAGCGCAACAGGACAACGCAAAACGACCACTGATTAAGATAAGCTTGTGACCCAGACATTTTTTTGTTAATGCTACACCTATACTGGCGGTACATATTACAAACATGGAAGAAATATAATAAATAGGTGGAGTTAAAACAAGGTGGATGAAATAAACAAACAAACAAACAACAAATGTGCATGGGAATGAACGATTTACAGGCCTATTTTTATTCAGTATTATGTACTTCGCAATGCAAACATTAAGGCATGTACAAACTCAGGTTACAGTAACTGGTGTTTGTGGTTTTTAAAAGTTTGTCTTTCGTTTAATTTCGTTATAATATTTTTTATGGATTTTAGTCTTTGTTAATCGTAAATCGGCTGGTGTTGTTGGTGTCAACTTATATGGCCACGATAAACTCGATAAAGGCTGATAAACAGATTCTTAACTGATAGTTTGTAAACGTTTTTAAGACATAAAGCGAATTCTGTCGTATTGTAATTAATTGAATCTGATTGTTTTTAAAATGAAAGCCACATTTAAAAAGGAACTGACATACATCGACGTGCTTAATAAACATCATTAGAGGTAACTGATAATTATACAAATATTATCGAAACATACAAAAAAACATTGTTTCCATAAATTTATGCTCCAAAGAGTTGATACAAAGAATGGTTCTGTATTTTAACATATGAATAGTGTATGTAAAGAAATTAAAAAATCTTTTGCTACGGAAGCACGCACAAATAACAATGTAATTCTACATCATGAACGGTAAATATTGCGTTTTGCTCTTTATGGCACATTCTTTTAATCAAATATCATTACTTAAAACAATAACTAAAAGTTTCAAAGCGATGATGAGTTAATACTTCAATTTCTTTTTATTGAGCAGCGTTTGCGTAGCCGTTGGTTACGTGGTCTTTTATCACGCTTCTTTTAAAACAGTCTAAAGTTGCTTGGTTTCCTTGTGAGGTTGTCATCATTAACAATTTGCGTAATTATCAATTCGTTTTACTATTATACACTATAAGATAAGTAGACATTCCTTCGTCAAAATGGCAGATGATGATGTCGCATTTGACGACCCACACAAAAAGTATTCGATTAACCTCGATATGTTTATTAGAGGTTGGTGTAGGTGGTAAAATGGAGGTAAAGCTCGTCAAATCCCAAAAAAGTCCATGACTGCTTCAAAGAGAAGTGGTTATCTGTTTAAGGTTGAATTGAGATACAAAAGTCATAAACCCTTCTAGAAATTCCTCTGTTTACCAGTTGAAATGTATACTGAACTATTTGAATGTTTTCATACTTGTTGCATATGGTGTCTTTAGTAAGCTCTAACGCCACTTTGTTGACGAAGTGATCAGAGAAGTTCGTCATGTTAATATAATAAATTATTATTGCAGCCATCACCATAAATATAAATTGAAACAATTCAATGATGGTTTCCTTACTTTGTTGCTGCCAATGTTTTTCAGCAGAATATCTTCCAGGCTGGATCTTTCTTTTACCATTGTTAGGTTTAAATTGAAGCATTATCTTATTAGCTTATCAGGCTCCACTTTCGTATAGTTTTACATAGATATTTGATTCAAGTCCAAAAACATTTCATTGTTTATTGTATTAATTGTTTCTATTAATTACTATTTTTATTGCATGTTGTCAGATGTTTCTATTCTACATAGTTCAAATGGAGATGCGAGGACTAAAGCTTGTTTCTATTTAAAATCTCCCACACAAAACGGGTCTTAAAACATCAACATAATTTTATTTGTTTACAGTTATTAAAATATGTATAGTTGTAAAATTTGCAGTTTTAACGAGATAACTGTGACCTAACAGTTGTTATGTTTCACTTGACACAGACATAGAATTTAACTATATTTTGATATACGTTTTATTAGAAAAACATTGTCTTTCTTATACCTTATTTTAACAACATGATTAGTTTAGATAAACTGTTCGATTTTAATGTGATTTATCACGACCATCTCTTATAATTCCATATGGAATGTCATTGCATCTATTTATTTTGATTTAAAAGATATATGTATTTTAACATGTATATGCAATGATGAGATGTAAATAAAGATACTGCTACTAGAACAGAACCTTTTATCAGACCCGTGAACATGTTGCAAGTATAGACAGACCATTTTATATAACTGTCAGTTTGAAACCGGATTACCGATATATGCTCTTCTTTTTTGTCTCTTTTTATAGACATAATTTTCTTTGATATATTGTGCAGCAACTGATTGCAGGATAAGATAATTAACAAGAACACAATTGTTCTACCTTCAACCAACGGATCTACTTGCAACCAGTTAACGGGTTTATGATTTAAGTCAATATTTACAAAATAAAACGTTGCAATTGTTTAAATTTACAGCATCATGAACATTGATTGCAAAAACTGAACTTATATGTTGTTTTTTTTCGGACAAGAAATGTATTAATAATCCAGCTCCATATAAAATATGCGGGCATGTGGTGAAGTTTCATCTTTTGATGACAGTTTATTTCAAAAACGCCAAAAGTACAATGTTTGGGATAGTAGCTTTAAGATCAAAAGTCATTTACCAACATGCTGTTGCCGTTTTCATGCTTGGAGGTAAAACTTTAGTGATGAACTTAAATGTTTTTAAGATAAGTGAAATACGCCTTGCAACAGGAATGGACGTAGACTTATTTCTTAGGAACAACTATCTATTTCTTTTGCATAATGTTATTATGCGAGCGTATGTATTGAAGAAGACGTCAACTTTTCATTATTTTAATGGCGATTCTTTTTTTAAAATATCGTGTCCTTGACCTGTTGCAACTTATCTCAGCCTAATGCGATTTGTTTGATTTATTACTAAAATACATGCTCCGTAAGAACTAAGATAAAATTAATCGCCTTCAGCACAAATAGTATGTTTAATTCAGGAAAGCAATTCCATTAAATATGGCAATTAGTGAATATACTGAAATGAAAACTTCATGTTATAAGCTACATTAAATTGCATTATTCATTTAACCTTCAGTCGAGTAAAGAATTTTGTTCTACATAATAGTATATTTTATCAACAATGGTTGGATAGTCAATTTACCTCGATAAATACCACTGATAAATTAAAAACACTGCTTAACCTACATCCAAGCAAAGTTGCTAAATATCTAATGAATGCTTATCACAAAAGAATCTTTAAAATGTATACAAGTATAAGAATGTCTTGATCTTTCACAAAATCTTTCTTTAATATCAACCTGTAAATAGTATAATATATCTCTCACTTCTAGACGAATAAATGTGTAAATGTAATAGATGACATATAGGCTCATTGGGCCGGGTGTTCTTATAATTGTCTTCATTATTTTATATTCTATTGTTCATAACATGTCACTTTAATAAACACTTTACTTACTTACTTATTTACTTACTTACTTACTTACTTACTTACTTACTTACTTACTTACTTACTTACTTACTTACCTACTTACTAATAATTGTCTTCATTATTTTATATTCTATTGTTCATAACACATGTCACTTTAATAAACAATTTACTTACTTACTTACTTACTTACTTACTTACTTACTTACTTACTTACTTACTTACTTACTTACTTACTTACTTTACTTTACAACTTTACTATACTTTCCTTTCCTTTCCTTATCTTACCTTACCTTACCTTACCTTACCTACTTACCTACTTACTTACTTACTTACTTACTTACTTACTACTCGTATATGCTTTGTTATTCACGAAGTCATAAAGTAATTTTATCATACACTTTAATATAATTAATATAATAAATTCAAGTAAATGAAACATTTTCAAAACTTCAGAAACTAATTGCGAGACGGAAAGTTAAATATGTACTTACAAGCTTAAAGTGTATAGGCCTACGTTTGATTGCTTAAACTAGAAAGCATGATATTATATTCTTATGATTTACATTTTCCTCAAACGCGACGGAGTTAGTTAAATAACAAGCAAACCAATGCTGAACGTATAGTGAATCAGTTTTCTTTATATTTTTTGCCAGATTTGCATGATAATGTAGTATTTGTTGGCGATTTCTTGTGAAAGTTGAAACCTACGGAAAGTTTTAGCGCACGAACATCGCACCCGAAATAAGAAGGGTAACATATTTTTGTATCCCATCGAACCTGGTCAATTTATTTATTTTTGAATAGACGTGATGCACACTAATGGACAGAATTCAGACAACTACAGAATATTTAAATTAAACATTAATTAGCGAACCATTTTTATAGTCTTCTAGCTAGAGTATACCCGCTCCCCTACGACGCGTTGCGGTATTCAAGATACGCGCTTGATTGAAAAGCTATAATCAAATCACTTTCTTAAAAAATATGAAATACGACATTATATCATGGTAACGAATTAAATCTTTGTGTGTTAGAATTTATACTGATTAAACCTTACTGATATTTTCACTTCAAATGATTTTGATTATTTTAAATAATGGTTTCTAGTAAAATTGCCTTTTTGACTCCAACTTTGTTGTCATTTTTCCATTTTAATGATAACATTTAGCTATTGATCAGTAAGTGAATAAGAATAATATTTTTTTATAATTACCGAGTAAATTTCACGCTAATTGTGAGACGAACCCTAAATGACGTCTATATGGGCGCCGCCATTTTGAAATGGACGTCACGTCAGTTTACAACGTAAGTCAACGGGAAAGAATATAATTTTAGCATTTTGACAATATTCGTGACTTTATGAAAAAAATGAAAAACATGCCTAGAGATATTGACGTCAGGGTTAACAAGACATTAATTTAAATGATTTTACTATTATATTAAATAAAAAATGGAATGTTCAAATTTGATGGGACAGACTATATAGTTATAACTATATATACACATACTCTTTATGTCCACATTTAAGTGATTTACATAATGTGAAACTAACAAATACACATATATACAATTTTGCATAACTATGAAACACTGGTGTTAATAACATGCATAACATATTGGTTAAGTGCAGATCAAATGCAACATGAAAATATAAAGTGAAAATAGTATAAAAATCAAATTCTAATTTTTATACTTAAACTAAATATAATTATCGAATAGATATAGATTATATGAGAAGACAAGTATTTTCATTTTCATTATACAATTTTTTGTGTGATATACTTTAGATGCTTATACAGCTATCACTGATGCCAGTATCGTATTTCATTTCAAAAAACATAATTATGATAACGCATATTCAACATAGCACTATTAAAGCATAATCATCATCTCTACGAGATTTGTATACATCGTGCATTTTTAATGCAATAGTAAACATATGCGATTGATATTAGTAGTATATGCGTCACTTTAACGCCACGACTGCACACGTGCACTTTAACGCCACGACTGCACACGTGCACTTTAACGCCACGACTGCACACGTGCACTTTAACGCCAAGACTGCACACGTGCGGCGGTAAGACTGCACACGTGCGGCGGCCATCTTGTTTCCATACATAGTAATATATTTGCATATAATGCGAATATTGGTACATGTGCGGCGGTTATTTTATTGAGTTATGTTTTAATATCCCATCGATGCACAGGTCCTAGATAAATTATTTATATGGTATATGTGACATGAAATATACTTTTACCCGGTTTTACGCAAATGACCGTCATTTACATATAACGGAATAAGCCCACACACGCAACAGTCATTTGGAGGTTTTAGTTTTAATATACAAATTTAATCTTTTATTAAAGTCGGTATTTGGCCAATCTCTATATTCATATTCCAAGTAATATTGAATTCAAAAATATGTATCGGAGCTAATTCATAAACAACTCAGTTGAAATCAGCTTTAATTAATAAATGACACATTTTATATACCCGTAGGCTGTACCGTGTAACAAGTACATTAAAATCAAATATGAATATTTTACACCTTAAGGCTGAACATTTAAATGATGTTTGCACCATGTTAGCCTTTTTAAACAATACTAAAAGTAATAAATCCTTAATAAATGACCCATTTTATATACCCATAGGCTGTACAACTAAGCCCCAAGACTGCACACGTGCGGCGGTAAGACTGCACACGTGCGGCGGCCATCTTGTTTCCATACATAGTAATATATTTGCATATAATGCGAATATTGGTACATGTGCGGCGGTTATTTTATTGAGTTATGTTTAATATCCCATCGATGCACACAGGTCCTAGATAAATTATTTATATGGTATATGTGACATGAAAATATACTTTTACCCGGTTTTTACGCAAATGACCGTCATTTACATATAACGGAATAAGCCCACAAACGCAACAGTCATTTGGAGGTTTTAGTTTTAATATACAAATTTAATCTTTTATCAGAGTCCGGTATTTGGCCAATCTCTATATACATATTCGAAGTAATATTGAATTCAAAAATATGTATCGGAGCTAATTCATAAACAACGCGGCTGAAATCAGCTTTAATTAATAAATGACACATTTTATATACCCGTAGGCTGTACCGTGTGACAAGCGTGCTGTATTAAGTCTTATTTTAAAAGTACATTAAAATCAAATATGAATATTTTATATCCATAACTAAAAATTTAAATGATGTTAACACGATGTTAGCCTTTCTTAATCATATTATATAAAAGGTACGAAAGAAAAAGCACCCAAACTACATAAATACAAGGAACATAGAAATCTGTTCACCAAACCGCCCCCAATAGGCGGATTTGGCGCGTTTGTATCAACAACTAGGTCAACACCTTGCGGTTTTGGAGGATTCGGTGGTTAAAGTTCAACGACAATCTACTGTATCAAATTAGACGAAAAAAATGTTGACATTCGTTTGTATAACCATAACACTTGATAGTGTACTACTGTTTTGTAACATATTTTTGTGTTTCTTTGTAAGAATATGTTTATCTGCGTATATTTTATCAATAAACATGTATGACTGGAAACAGGATTTGTCTTTTTATTAATCTCCTGCTCCGCCACCACCACCACCAACCACCACCTCCACCACCACCACCACCACCACCACCACCACCACCTCCACCACCACCAACACCTCCACCACTGCCACCTCCACCACCACCTCCACCACCACCAACACCTCCACCACCAACCACCGCCAACAACCACCACCACCACCACCACCGCAACCACCACAACCTCCTACACCACCACCACCTCCACCACCGCAACCGCCACCACCACCCACCATCAACAACAACACTTCACTCCAACGTAAGAAGGGTGACTAACCAGTATAAGAACGAATACTTCAGTGTACTTTTTTGTCTTTTTTTTAATAATGAATCAATGTCCAATTTGTCAACAACTTTTCTCAAGACGCGACGCCATGTTGAGACATCATCGTAACCTGCACGAGACTGACAAAATAGTAAGAGATAACCATCCATCACCACAAATAACCCCTGGTCAGAAAAGATGACGTTTCAGCATCCGTTTTCGATGGTCGTCTCCGGGCCTAGCGGTAGCGGAAAAAACTGAATGGACAAAAACATTGCTTTTATCCGATATAGTAAGTCCGCCACCGGAGCGCATCATTTTGGGTGTTACGGTCAATGGCAGATTCTATACGACGAACTTCAGCGTAGAATACCCGGGATAGAATTTGTACATGGCATTCCCGACTACTTGAATAGTCCAGAGTATATTGACGGGCGTAAAAGGAACTTGATCGTTTTTGACGATTTGATGACAGAGGCCAAATGTGACCAGAGAATTGCCAATCTTTTTACCAAAGGCAGTCACCACAGGAACATATCTATTGTGTATCTGACTCAAAATTTATTTCCTCAAGGAAAAGCCTGCAGAGATATCGCGTTGAATACGCAGTACCTAGTATTATTCAATAACCCTATTGACAGACAGCAGGTGGCTACGTTAGCGAGGAGAAATATATCCTTCCTCCTATATAACATCTTTATGAAACGCTTCGAACGAGCGACATCGAGACCGCACGGTTATCTAGTGCTAGACTTGAAATCCTCTACTTCAGAACATGACCGTTGCGCGAAAACATTTTTGAAAGTCAAGGTAGGAAAAGACAGCCTGCGGCTGATTCCGAAAATGAGTTTAGTGGGAGAAGAAAACTTGTCTGACAATACTTTAAATGATGATGTTGATGATGATTTTATGGAGGAGGAGGTGAATAAGTCAGACGATGAAAAATATTGGAATGAAAAGAAAGTCTTTCTTTACGGGACCCTCCTGGTAAGCGTATAAAAGAAGAGCTCAAAGAGAAGAACGCAAACGTCATAACATATGGGATAGAAGATTTCAAAAGCCTTTACGACAGTTTTGTAAAGAACAATTTTAAAGACGGGCTAAACAGTACATAGATCAAGAGTTCTCTTTTGATGAGGCTTATGCTCGCACTGCTAATGATGCGTTGCCACATTTGAGAAAGAAGATGAGACAAAAATTATGCCCAGTTTTTGATTGACTTTACGCATTACAAGAGGACCCCACTCAGCAAAAAATTCTCCAGTCAGCGAAGAAACTTAGACATCAGCACGATATGACCATTGAAGAATCTATCCGACAAGCCGTTAAACTTAGAAAAGACCTGTTTGAGGCGTTATGGCCCAATCACAACATTGATTGTAATGGTGACAATATAAAGATGATGACGATGAAGATCACATATCAGATGAAGAATAAAAATACCGTAAGAATGATCTTTGCTCCTTTACTTTTCAAAACACAACATGGGTTCCGTAGAGGTGTACGATCATAAACAACAAAAATGGGTGCCGTATATAGATGACCCCGAGAAATGGTATCAGCATTTTAAAGATGTGAGAGACGGTTACGTGACACACCCGATCATAGAGTCGTTACATTATCGGTAGCGGTAATTCGCGTAAGAAGGCTCGTGACACTAGAAACGAAGCTCAAAAGAAACGGAGAAAAAGCTTAAGAAACGGAAGAGAAGCTTCAAAATGCACAACGCCCTGTGGTCAATATGGTTAGCCCCGTTGACACAAGCGGTTGAAATGGCAAAGTCGGAAGTAAAACGATTTCGTGATTCCAATATAGAAAAGTCGGCGCGCCTAAAAAGCTAAAACGGATGTTGACTGGACTCGGTTCACTTTCTAAAATGGATAATTACCAGCTAGAAAAGATATCTAGTGACAGTGTGTGCGGCTGTTGAAATTCATAAACAAAAAGGAAAGATTTGTGATTTCAAATACAGACACGAGTGAAGGATCTGGAAAACATTAGGTCGTGGACCAGACAAGTCTTTTAATTCATTGAGTAAACGACCCAGTCAGTATACTGTTCACTTTTGAGGAATTGTTGGAAAGAGCCTTACTGGATGAATTGCAGTCCAATACAGGATTCAAATTCAAAAAATTGTGTATATTACATCATGTATAGAAACATAAAGGACCTTTTAACACAATTTGATTGCAATGCAGGAAATTGAATGACGATTTTATTCGATTTTTATTTAGTTTCATGTGTAATGAATGTAAAGGTACCCAATAAAAGGTTGTAAAGAAAAATATTGCCTTGTTATGTATAATGATACCATGTAAATGTAATTGATTGATACGCTTAAAATATAAAGAAGACAAATACTACTTCAAGTCAAATATGTTTTATTTTCTATATGGTAACATATAATAATACAAAGTTATATACATTTTACTTTTTATGTATGTCGTTTTCAGTTTTAAACTGTTCTCTCTCAAGATAGAGCTTCTTTTCTCCAACACACCGTGAATATGATCAATAAACTTTAGAAATTTGTTGTCCATTTTCGTGAACGAATTCTTTCATATTTTTTATCGGATACAGGCATTGAATATAAAAAAATGGGGGTGTGTATACTTTACATGAACCAGTATATGTACAGGTAATAATCCATTCTTCTGTCCTATTTCTTTTGCGCGTGGATACTATACAATAAACAGTTCATTCATTCTATGTAAACACTTGCGTTGAAAATCGACCTCTATACAGTCATACACCCGGAAAGGAACACCCATACTTTTGCCAACATTGACAATGAACTAGGTACCGCGTTCTTTAAAAAATAACTTTTGCAGTTGTAACCGAGAATTATGTCCCTCCGTTGTTTTTGAGCTTACTGTAACAATCGCTTTTTCTATTTGATCAATTGCTAACAAATCTTCTGAGGTATACTCATCCCCGAAATCATTCTAAATCCATACTGATATTTTAAAAAAATTTAAAGGCTGAAAAAAAAAACAAACAATGTTTCTCGTTAAACTTTAAAAATCAGAATGATCAAAATAAGGTAAATGCATTGTTATATACTTTCCACAAAGCCTTTCCTATTTTTAGAAAAGACGTCATGTTTTTAATCAATTTCATTGGTTCTATTTTGATATGTTTAACCTTATATCAATTTGGAAATAAAAAACTATTGTTTTGGTTATTCATAATTTGTAACATTTTTTACTGAATTTATTATTTATAATAATAATAAAGCTGGTATCAAGCTTTTCTTCCATCGTCCTTATTTTAAAGCAATGTTAAAGTTTATTTTATAAGTACCGGTTGATCAGGATTTTAAATGCATGCAAAGCGAGTTATTGTTAAAATTTCCTATATTGTGTATTTGCTATGTATTGCCCCCACGTTGCCGCAAAATTCATCAGCTGACTTTCATCAGTAAAAGTATTTATCAAAGTCTCAAATACTGCTTCAAAGGTGTTTTCCATGTTTCTTGTTAGAATTCTAAAATAAAAATGAGCTAAGTAACTCGTTCGCTCTTATTTTTATTTCTATGTCATTAATGACCTTCAATACCTTGCGAAAAATATAAGTACAAAATAGCGCGAGAGATCTAACGAACTAAAAATATCTAAGAAATATTTGCTTTTCAAGTAGGTATAAAAAATAAAAATAGTAGCGCAAGAAATCTTACCGTTACTCTATTCTTTCATAAATTAGTGGTCTCTTGTTACCAATACTGTCACCGTAAGTTGTGCTACGTGGTCTTGATAAATAGGGCTTTTATAGGAAGATGTAGTCTAAAAATAACGCTTACTAATAAGTTAATGAGTTTAATATCGATTACTGTCTTTGTAAAATAACAATTAAGTATCGTTTTAAAAATAGGTCACACTACATTGGGACGAGTTTAATATCATTTAAGATGAACATTTAATGGCGTGTTAAATATTTTTACTGTCTTTGTATAATGACATTTAGTATCGTTTAGAAATAGGTCACACTACATTGGGACAAGTTTAATATAATTTAAGATGAATAATTTTTATAACAGTAGCGGGTCTAGGTTCAGTGTCCCTTTGTGGAGTTTCGAAAAATAGACGCAAAAAGTATTTATTTTTTTATTTATTATAAACAGAATAATCGATATTTGTTTTCTTTACAAACAAGCAGTTCGTTTATACAATGTTTATTATTATACATTAAGTTTAAACATATTTATTCCCGAATATTTACATAATATACATAAATACAATACAATCAAATTAAAAAATATATAATATAATTCAAAGAAAAGGATAAAAACAAGAAAATGACGAAGTAAACGTTATATTTATAAGTAAGTTCTTTATTCAGTACGTTTATCATTAAAAATTTGTATGTAAAATTGATAGGACCGCACAAAAAAAAAAATTGGTAACAGCCTAATACAAAAACTTAAACGGACTGTCAATTAAATAATTTTAAATCAAAAATCAATACCTGTAAACAAATGTTATAGCACAAATAGTTTTGTCTATATTTAAAACATGGAAACGCACACCTGGCACAGTGTAAGTTTAATAATATATGTAATTATTTTTTATTTTTAATATTCCGTAATTTTTGATCATCCCTCGTCCACTACAAATAACATTATTTTCAAGTCTATTTCCTTGTGTAAATTTGACAGGCGACAGTCTAAAGTAGCACATTAAAAAGGTAAAAATTTAAATTTAACATATGCATTTTTTTTTATAGCGTCAGGTGCAAAAAGTGTTGTTGTTTTTTTTAGAAAAGTCATCACACAGTCATTTTGTCAACAGTTTCGTCATTCGTTAGATCAATTACCTAAAAAAAAGACGTTAAAACATAGTCAGTAAATAATTAAACGATTATTAAACTGGATGACATTTGAATATACACTGTGTTGACTTATTGTATTTGAGTTTATTCAGATAACCCGGTTACAATACATTACATCATGTTAACATCATTTAAATCTTTAGTTAAAGACATAAAATATTCATATTTAATTTTAATGTACATTTAAAATACGGCTTACAACAGCAAATGATAGTTGTACAGCCTATGGGTATATAAAAATGGGTCATTTTATTAAGGATTTATTACTTTTAGTATGGTTAAAAAGGCTAACATGGTGCAAACATCATTTAAATGTTCAGCCTTTTAAGGTGTAAAAATATTCATGTTTTTGATTTTAATGTACTTGTCACACGGTACAGCCTACGGGTATATTAAATGTGTCATTATTAATTAAAGCTGATTTTCAGCTGCGTTGTTTATGAATAGCTCCGATACATATTTTTTAAATTCAATATTACTTGGAATATGAATATAGAGATTGGCCAAATACCGACTATGATAAAAAGATTAAATTTGTATATTAAAAACTAAAACCTCCAAATACTGTTGCTTGTGGGCTTATTCCCTTATATGTAAATGACGGTCATTTCGTAAAACCGGTAAAAAGTATATTTATGTCACATATACCATAAAAATAATTTATCTAGACCTGTGCATCGATGGGGGTATTAAAACAAACTCAATAAAATAACCGCCGCACATGTACCAAATATTCGCATTATATGCAAATATATTAGTATGTATGGAAACAAGATGGCCGCCGCACGTGTGCAGTCTTACCGCCGCACGTGTGCAGTCTTGGGGCTCAAGTGACGCATATACTACTGATATTCTTAAAAAATGTTTTTATCCATTCCTGTTTTGTAATGATAACAGGCGTCTGTCTATAAGTTTTTGAAATTTTTTTTTTGCTATCACTTAATAATATTTCTGAAAGAACATCTTTGCCAAATAAATTATACAAAGTTTTAAACAATTCTTCGCGAAAAATGTCCATTCTATTACAATTTATAACAACATGTTTTATGATATCATAACTGAGTGTTATGTGATAACTAATTTGTTTGTACTGTCATTCTTCAATTCTTGTACTTCATTTTTATCTAAGGTGTCTTGTCGATGGTGGCTTCGGGCGCATTAAAAAGCTATTCAAGAGGTCTGATTGCGAGAGTCTGAGTCAATTTGCAGACATTGTGGATAAATCGGTAAGGAACAATTACCTTGTTTTATATCGAAATGAAAACAATGATCAAACATGGAAATGGCAATTAATTTTCTACAGAGTTTAAACAGATTTTGATAACTAGTTAATAATATAATGTAGGCTTAAAACATTATAAACAAGCATGTATAATAATGATTGATCACTATCACAGCCACGCCGATCGCTAGCAATACACATACATAGTAGCAACAAACAGGAACGTTTATTTTTTAAATGCAACAGAAGAAAAGAAATGCAATACCTAAAATCTTTTTTCACAAAGACGGTATATTTTTCAATAAGAAATACGTTATATACATTATTAACTGCATTTAATAAAATAACATTATTTTAACACAGGTATGACTGGAAGTCGGTAAATTTGACGCGATATTTCCTACAAGTGAAAGGCATACAGAAATATCACTGCTTCAGATTTTTCTGCTGCAGACAAGTCGGCTGTGTTTGTAAAGGAAAGAACAGATAGTGAGGAGATTAGAGTTCCGCTGATAAGACGTAATACTGAAGTTCTAACAACAACCTTTCCGAGGTCATACAGCCGCAGGATTTAGTCGTACACGGCGCTAATATTTATACCGTAAAGTAAGAAAATATGTGCGTCCTGCATACCAAGATGCCACGTGCCCGGCATACACTGAAGAGTGATTCACGCTGCATTAAAACAGTTGAACTGATGAATTTTGTTATTGTTTTCAAGTTCAGTTGTTACCATTTTTTATAATTAAGTTTTTCTATTAAGTTTTCTTAGGTCATGACAGCAGGGGCCAAGCTTCTTATAATTATAAAATGTAAATTGTTTTACATGTATTATTCAAGAAAACGATAATTTTTGAAAGTAGTGTTATAAAAAAAGTTTGTAAATTATATTTTAATATTTTACTTTTATATATTTTAGTATTATTCTAGTAAAGTGCAAAATTAAAACTTTTGAAAACACTTGAACTTCATTTGTTATCTGCTAAACAAACATTTGACGTCGTCATTTATTATGACGTTTACGTAAATCTGTCGTTGACGTTGCATTAATGTTCTCTTTTAAACCTCTATATCTCAAAAAGTATTTGCAATATCAATGTGAAATAAAGTGCATCGTGCACAATAATGCATGTCCTAAAATATTAACCATAAAACTAAAAATCGATAAAAAATGCCCGAGTGCCCTTTTCACGGCCCTTTTCACGTGGCGGCGGTCATTAATCATAAGTATTAAGTAATTTAATTTGCGAAAGGCATACTCTATCATAACATTATGTGGCAGATTTCGGGGCATACATGAAACATATACTTGAATATGTATCCGTTTTTTTTCACCAGTTCGCCAAACCTTAACCAAATTTGTCTTCTTGTTTTTGTGTTGGAATAAATTACCGTTGCATGTATATTCCCAAAATTGGGAAGAAAGACATTCGCGTGAATGCCACCGTCACAACGTGTATGTAATTGTATTTGCTTTATGATGCAGAATAATTAAGAAAAATAATTTACTGAATTCGATATTAATATCGAATATCGCATACAAGTAAGTTATCTTTAAATAACAACTAACAAGTACTGTTATTACAATTGACCACTTAAATCGAAGCAAATATATAAATTTGCAAACAGGGTTGCATGGCCATTCTCACGATGTCGACGAAAAATCCCAAGTGACTTTTAAAAACTGAAAACCATTGTATAAGTAAGCGAAAATAAAAATAAAATTATCTACCATATATTTCTTGCTACATCTATAATATAAAATTATTTGATTTTCTCTATAAAATTTATTTTTAAAATAAAAATCAATATTTGAGAGAGACGTAAACTCAACGCACCTCCAATATTACCAAAACCCCAAAGTCTATATTTAAAAAAAAATGCTTATTTGTGATAAAATTTTTAACTTGAATTTTTGTTCGTTCTTGTTAAGCTGTTATGCTATCAACCATTTCTAGGAAAAATGCTACAAATTAGATAACCGATAAAAACTTGTATCATTTTTTTATTATCTTTTCTTCAAGTACAACTTTTAAACCATTGTGTAGACAGGATCACCATTGCATCCATTTTACGTTGATAAATTATTAAGATATGACATACTAGTATTATAAACCATTTCTTTGACGGTATTTGGACTGTGCTTGTCCCGTTTTCTATTACATATTCAAAGAAAACTGCGGGAAAAATCCATGCGCGAAATTATAGAGTGCAAGGAACTCAGAATTAAACCTTAAACAAATATAAAATAATATACAACAATAACAACAATAACAACACAACAATAACAACAACAACAAACAAAACAACTAACACAAACAAACTAACAAAAAAAAAATCAAAAAAAGAAACAAACAAAGCCACACTATTTACGTTATAAGAATTATTTACATATATAATGTTTAATATAGTTTTTGAACAAATTTCTAAAAAAATAAGCAACTTTATATCTGAATTTACAACTGATTACAACATTCATTAATCTATGAAAATACATTTTGTAATAAATCGTTAAAAACAAGTCAAAGGAATGATATTAAGAATATGGTGCAATTAAGGCAAGATCTAGGCCATTTTGCACACTCTACTGAACTAATACTCGTCATTATTTATTAACATAATTGGCGAACGAGTGAGTGCAAACGTAAAATTACAAATCCTTAATGAGCACCCATTCTCGCGTAATTGCGAGCAGTAACTAAATATAAACCTTTAAATAATAGGAAAAAGGTAAAAAGTAAAGATGCAGCGTTTCAGAAGGTGATTTTCCTTATTATAGCAAACCGTCTTTGAGTGCATAAAATAATTATGATTATATAGTCTAGAAAAATATGTACTTGCTATCGTGAAGTAAAACTTGTTGTTTTGCACTTTGTGAAGGTATGTGTATCTTGACATTCTATTTTACTTAAAAAGTACGAATTGTAAATTCTAGTTCAGAGTATATTCTAATTAAGGAATCAAAAAATAACATTTTAAATCTTTTCATAAATGTTCAACCATGAGAAATATTTGTGTTCGATCGGATTTTCAAGAAAAATTATATATATTATACAGATGCAAAAATGAAAACAGTGTATTGGGGTTGTGTTCATTTTGAGTAAAATATTTCAAATACAACACAATGCAGTTCATCATTGATCATGTTCATACGGTTTAGCATAATATTTTTAAGTTGCTTCATAAGAATTTTATTAAATGAGATATTTACAGATTAATCACTTTCAACAGACTGTTGTTCTTTCGATCCTATAGTTTTGTTACCTTATTATAATAAGTATGTTCAATTCTTGTGAGGTATTAACTTAAATTTTGTTTTAATTATGCTTGGGGTTTCAACACAGAATATGTAAATAAAAAGATACTGAAATAAGTGCAATATCATAAAAATGTACTATTCTGTAAGCAATTATCATAGTAAAACAAATGCTATGGAAACATCACCAATATTTAGAAAAGAAACAACAAAAAAAAACAAAAAAAAAACAAAAAAAAACCAAAAAACAAACAAACGTGACTGTAAGAAAACTAAACTATATAATATACTTCTTAACTTCCAATTGAACAGCGTTTTATTTCCGCATCAAAATTATGTAAATATACGGGAACTGGGTCAATATTGGGGAAATTAGACACGGCTTTTCTGTATTTTAAATTAAACAAAACGTTTTACATATAAACTAAACTTTTAAACATAAAATAAACATATATGCTCAGGTGTACCTATGGTGTAAGGATGAATAACTTCATCAACCTTCAATTTTATGCTGTTAAAGCAAAACTCGTATGAGTGATATTTCTGCCCGCTGTGTTATTTCAAGAAATTCTCTATAGGGAAAATGTTGTTTCTATGTAGATACATTAGATTGTATATGTGCTTTCAGAATCTTTACAGAATGCCTAAAGACTTTATTTTGCCCTGTTGATAAGTATAATTCAGCCGTCAGGTACATGTATTTCAGCATCACAATCAAACTTGGTCTTTACGGGGTGGGGGTGAGTTATGTACAAAATTATTGACTTTTTATTATAAGAAATTAAAATGATTAAGATTTAATATTTGCAATTCGTTTTTAATTCTTTAGAAAAATGTTTAAGAAATATCTTTATCTTCACTTAACGTGCAGGAATGTGTTACGAAGGTAAAAAATGTACAAGACACAAAGAATTGAAAAATTTGTGAAATAAAAATGATAAATTTTTTTAGGCATAATGGGCTTTAAAAATCACATAAGATGATTAAGAAGAGAAAATATAATGATTGTGTATTGGTATTGTTTTTGGTGTGTCGTGTAACTGTTTTAAATGATTTTCTTATCCTCTGCCTATCTGGATAATGCGCAAACTTTGCAACTATTGGTCTTAGTCTCGGTTAGATATATTTCCTTATAATATGAGCCATATGTAGTTTAATGTTTGATTTTGTGTTATCAATTTCAGCTTATCTTGTAAGTCCTCACTGTTTTTATTTTTCATTTTACATAAGTTATAGAATATCGAATTATCCCTCATACTTCTATATTTTAGTCTATAATATCAGCGTTCAGGTCATCTTCTGAGCTCTTTTGCATATGTTCACTCTTTTTCATAGACTGTATCATCTTGTCGAGCTCATTCTGCCTCTTGCTTATACTAGCTATTAAACTGTTGTCAAAGGTTCGGCTACTTTCGACGTGAAAATATTAAGTAGAAACATTAGAAAGATTTATTTCTAAGGATGGTTTTCTTGCCTAACATTTTTCTATCTCAAGTCAAAAATGTCAACTCCCTCTACAAATAAGAATAAGTGTAAAAATAATTTTACACTGTAGTGTGTTCAACACAACAATCAATCAGTTTCCTAACATAGATGTTGGCAAAATAATTATATTTTAAAGGA
>NW_026858544.1:0-31035 GCF_026571515.1 Ruditapes philippinarum
TTTTTTTTTGAAACCCTTTTTTTCATAACATAAAAATAAAAATTTTAAAAACTGGCTAATGTTAATTTTGGGGGTTTAATAAAAAAATTTAATTTAGCCCCAACGGTGGAGTATGTTGTTAATTAGTTTATACAGATATTTTGTATTAGGGAGTCGCCGGTCGTCAATTACCAACCTCATTTCTATCCTTAGTATCTTTAAACAACAGCTTCTTGCCATGTAGCATCACCTTGGGGTCCACTGCTTAAGGTATATACTTAATACCTCTCTGTATTGAAAAATGCAACACTTCTTCCCTCGTAATCCAGCAAAGTATAAAAATGGACGATATGGTATCAATTATTGCTATATCAGAGGACTTAAACATAAGCTCAATATAATTGAAGAGGAGAATGAACGTTTACGTTGGTTATTTAATGATGAAAACGAAGTAGATAACACAACCGAGCGGAATAAAAGTCTAGCCAACATTAAAATAATATGCCTCTACGTGATTCCGATGTTTTCAAGAAGTGTTGAGAACAAGGGTGGAATTGTTGAGAACAGGAACGGACGGAAATTTCCGATCAGTCAAAGAATTAGAACGCGTTCTACGGGATCTGTTGCATTTGCAGCATATTTGATCATCCAGTAACTGGACTGATTTCAGGGAAGACATTCATATGTAATAGAATAATTTTTGACCATGACGCCGAAATTTTCAGTAGGGAGGGTTATCGTTACGTAACATTGACATTATTTCTACTGGTGTGCTTCAAACCGACACGTTCATTCATTATTATGTTAAGAAAAAAAAGTTACAATAAAAAGACAAAATAACTTTTCTCTTTTTTTTAATTATAGCATTTGTATGTAAAAATTCTTCTTTTCAAAAAAGTAACAGTGACAATCGAACAGAGCTTAAAATATTAAAATTTGCTATGTCAGGCAAACATTTATCTTTCTTTTGTCTATAGAAATTCATTGAACTTTTGTAGCCCACTTAACACTGCTTGCTTTAATTCTTTAAGTATATTCAGAAATACAGCATATGTATTGTCCAATATTCGATATAAGTTGAAATCTTTAAAAGTAAGACAATCTTCAGTACATTGATTAGTTATATACAGAGACATGATAATCTGCATCTTTATGTCCGCTTGACTAGAAAATTCAAAACTATATGCTTCTTATTTCTTCTTTTTTCTTTTCTATTCTTTTTGTATTTGCTTTTCAGCATTAAGGTTTCAGAAAAAAATTCATAATGGACGAGTATAGCACAAGTTCTGTAGAGTGGGACAAGCTGATACAAGCGTCCTGATGCCAAGTCATAGTGTTTAATAAAAAATTATATAGCCAAATTTGGAGTTTATTACTCCTATGTAGGCTATACAAAAGCCTAATTAAGAAGTTTAAAATCCCCCACACAGGAGATAAAAAGGTAATTAGGAGTTTAAAAGCTCCTATGTAGGGACTTTTTAACTGTACGTAGGGGATATAGGGGATAAAAAAGCCTAATTTTGAGTTTTAAACTTCTACGTAGAACTTTTAAACCCCTACGTAGGAGTTATTAAGTCCTATGTAGGAGTTTTAAACTCCTAATTAGGTTTTGTTAAAAGTCCTACGAAGGAGTTTACAACTCCAAATTAAATTTTTTTTACTCCAACGTAGTAGTTTTCAAAGTTCTACGTAGGAGTTTAAAACTCCTGATTATGATCTTTTTATCTCCTACGTTTAAAGGAGTTTTAAACTCCTAATAAGACTTTGGTATCTCCTATAAAGGAGTTATAAACTCCTAATTAGATTATATATTTTTCAGAGATCATTATGATTTGGCACCAGGACGCTTCCATAGATACATTAGTCGTTACTTAGCAATGATAATATTCATATAATGAGTCTAGCTTTTACTTTCAAACTAGCTTATGGTAATGTTAGGGCGTTTCAATAAGAATATGTTCAAATGAAGCCTTCATCTGTAGAGTGTGTTGTTTATTCATTGTACCGATAGTATTAGGAAGTCGTCAGTTGACAGTCTTAATTCTTTCCACAATATTATTTATTAATAACATTTCTTGCCTGCAAAGTGAGCTTAGACGAAATTTTACAGAAATCCTTCGGTTGCCCTCTACAAATATTATTTAAAAAGTTTCCGTCTTATGTATATGTAGGTCATGTGAGTCAAACAAAGGCTTTAAAGGGAAAATCTTGCATGGAAACTACAATACCCAAAATATTTTAAAAGTCTTTTCTTAAATAATTCATTGCATAAGTGTGTGAATGTATTGTGCATTTTATTCCTTTTAAAGAATGAAATGGAAGCCATCTCCATATCAAACTTGTTACAATTTCATTTATTCTGAAGAGCTACTAAAACATTAGATATACATGTATATTGTATTTTTCGAAAAGATCATTAAATAATGTTATAGTTTGTGCATTTGACATGTATAAGCCAATTTTTTTCTGATATGCTGATTAAATTGTCAATTATCATTGTAAATATAAAGATAAACTGCGCATTCACCGATATAATTTCTGTAATCTATGATTAAAATTCAAATTATCAAACGTTATAAGTTGGTAACATTTGGATAAGATTAGATTTTGTAACGGACACATATTTATTCACTCTGTTGTAATTAGTCTTTTAAAAAGTGTCTTGTTCGAATGAGGAAAATGTTTGCATTTGTATTCATGATTGTACTCTTGATCCACCCGGCGTCGACATTTCCTGATTCGAAAGGTGATGTTTTGAATAAAGTGCTTATACGTGAGATTGTTTCATCGTTCATGGAAACAGAGGAAAATGACTGCAGATCTTTAGCGAAGCATGTTGCTGATTTGAGTAAAGAAATGAAACAGCAAAGTATAAAAATGGACGATATGGTATCAATTATTACTAAACAATCTAACGATATCAGAGAATTAAAACATAAGCTCGGTATAATTGAAGAGGAGAATGAACGTTTTCGTAGGATATATAATGAGGAAAACGGAGAAGATAACACAACCGAGCAGAATTATGTAACCAACATTGAAAGTAAAATACCTTCTCGTGATGTCGATGATTTGCAAATTAAATCAAAAATTGTTGAGAACAAAGACGGGGGGAAATCGTTGATTAGTCAAAAAATAAGACCAAGTTCTACGAGATTTGTAGCATTTACGGCATATTTAGATCACCCGCTTGGAGGATTAAACCCATGGACAACAATTAAATTTAATAGAATAATTACTAATCATGGAAATGGCTATAATACATTTACTGGTATATTTACGGCTCCAGTTTCTGGGATATATTATATAACATATACAATTGAATGTGATCATAAGAAGACAAATGTACGCTTAATGATGGAGTAAACATTGTCGATGCCGTGGTACACTCTGATCCAGACTCCTTGGTATTTACACAATCAATGGCAACAAATAGTGCTGTGATAGATCTCACGGCTAGTCAATCAGTTTGGCTTGAGACAACTTATGACTATGACGCCGAACTTTTTAGTTCTGAAGATTATCGTTTAGTAACGTTTACAGGGTTTTTACTGTTGTGAATCAACACGACATGTTTATTTAATTGTTATGTTTGTCTTCACAGAACTTATAATTTAATTTAACTTATTAACTTTTCATTTTTAGAAATTAAAGTAGTTGTATGTACAATTTTAGAAATTAAAGTAATTGTATGTAAAATACTTCTAATCTCAATATATCAAAGGACACCTGGCTCAATCAAACTGACATCCAAAACCCTAAAACATAGATCATAGATGGGAAACTAACAGGGGAAAACATGAATAGGATATGAAAGAAATATACTAAGAATTAAACTGAAAATCGATTGTAATCGTGATACCTAGCCCAATTTGAGTTAACAGCGTTTTTCGAAACGTTCTCTTTTCAGTGTCATTTTGCATAATAAAAGTATTATTTTTGAAAGATGAAGTATACGAAAAAACAAAATGCAGAAAAATTTTTTGTCTCTCGAAACATGAACTATGATTTGACAGTTCTAAAATTGTTTGTCCAGACTACATCAAACAGTACATACAAAAATCCCGATAAAATTGTTCAAGTCCTTTCGTGTCCAAAAAACATTAGCAACTTTAGTGGAGTCGCTTTTTATGAAACCTTTTAGAATTTCACCCTTACGAGTGCAAGCAGTGATAATGATTGGCTTAAAATTAACGTCAGTAGTTCAAGGCTAGGTTGCATAGGTTGAAACCTTATGTCCGTTTTGTCTAGAAAACATTTCGATTACTGACCATTCCATATTTAAATCATAAAAGGTATACACAAAAAGTATATACAATATCAGCAGTGTGAACGCAGTGGTCATAAATTAATCACGCTAATTGTATATAATTCACTAGTCTTGCTTTGACTTTGTTATTGGACTCGGCCCAGTCAAATTTGAGGCTTAAATCTAGATTCCACTATCCTTGAAAATGATACACCGTCTTCAATTTTAGATATCAAGACTCTCCTAATCAAATGAGGCCCGAAATACAATATGTTAGCCATCTTCTTTTTCAGAATTCTTCATTCTGTTGTAGACTGTATTAAAGTGTAAAATTTACTTACTAGTATATAAACGTTTAATATTTGTCAATAAATATTCCAGAAGTGTTCATATTGTTTAAGACTTCTGTCAATATTCCTACATGTTTTATTACTTTAGTTACGACTGTTTGTTAACAACACCTTTCAAAACGGATTGTTTTAAAAAATATGTATTGACTGAATAGCAAACAGTGCAGGTCATGTTCAGTAGACACGGATATGCTAGCTGATCTTGGTCTGCTTTGATCGCTGTGTAGTATCAGGTGCCGCCAGCTTGCTAGGGTTAAAATATGAATTCTTCTCTATCTTTCAAAGTCTGTGAATTTTTTTATCTTTTTAGGAGAACATACGTTACATGTAGGTGTCTTCTATATTTGTATCAACTATGTTTTACTACATTTACTTAAACCGCCTCCGTGGTCGAGGGGTTAGAGTCGATGACTTCTAATCCAGTTACCTCTCTGGCGTGGGTTCGATCCCCGGGAGATGCTTTGGTAGTTTAGCGCGGAGGAAGGTAGTCTAGTACTGGTGTAACTCTCCAGGAACGATGGTTAGGAAACTACCCGCCTATATGACTGAAATACTTTTGAGAAAAGGCGTAAACTGAAACAAACAAACAAACAAACAAAACTACATTTATTTAAGGTACAGATTTTAATATATGAAAGACTTTGGCATGGATGTATTTCAATGTTAATTGATTATTAAACATATCAGAAAATATTTAAGTATTAATTATTTTAACTTACATGTAAAGTAATTTACAAGTGTGAAATAGTTTAGTTTTCATGACAGGATAGTTTATGAGATGATAATATCAAGGATATGATCAAAATTAAAATGTTGTATAAAGATATTGTGTTGTTACAATTATGTATCACTACAAATCTAGCCTGTATCAGTTTATGAGGGCATCTGAGGTCGAGAGGTAAAGGTCGTTGACTTTAAACCACTTTACGCTCACCTCTGAGGTAGCTACTACGCATGTGCCCGTTTGTGCCTGTGCCTGAAATTATAATGCACAGACGGGCAGCTTGTGTCTCCCTCCACGAGTAAACCTGAAAAGGTACAATATGATCTGCAAGTTGGTGTGACTTAAAACCAAACCGAAAATAATAATAGCCAAAGAACATCAATCATATTTGGTAAAAGAAGAAAGATACAGTCGACTCAAAAAGCTGTAGAATTGAGGGCACTTGTAACAAGGTCATTATTAACTTCACCTTGGATTCGAAAACCGCTTCTGCTCAATAATAAGAAATCAACTAGACACACACGATTTCAAACTCCATAGCGCAGATTTATGTACAAAGCATAGATGACTTATTTAGGTTGAGGTCACCTTTACCTTGATTTAAAAGCCCATTTCCTCCCAATATGGCAATGACGGTTCACGCAAAGTTCTTGAAAGTGAGCTTTTGTTATCCGTGGATCGTTTACCACAATTTCTGTCTAATGCATAATATTTAGGTAACAAGATCCCAAAATAGACTTTATAAAATGAAATCTTCCAGCCCTGGGCTAAATGCATGGCACCGTCTTGGCGGTCACTTAGGTTGCATAGTAAACATATAAATTGTCCCCTCTACAACGCTAAGACCATTTAAATATTTGACATGTAACATCGCTTTGTGGTATTCTTTATATGTTACATGTTTATACATGTACATCATGCCCCGTTAGTCAAACTCCCGTTTAATCCTTTTAATTCGCGCCAGCCCCCGCCTATGCAAATTATACAAATAGGCCCACATCATTTACAGAACCATGTTGCGCATCTTACAAATTTCTTGCGATTCTTCGTGAATAAAAAGCACATTTATATGTTAATCTGAATCAAACTGTATAAGAGTAAATTACATTCTACCCAAACATTTTGTTGATGATACTTTGAAGCTAAACTTGTTTTTTGTCTTTGAAATTGTCATTTATAAAACATCCCTGATGTCAGCCATTTCCGTAGTAAAGTAACTATTTTTCTTTATTTTGAAAACCTTGTAAAACATTAATTTCAAACTGTAATATGCATAAGAATTATTTATCTAGTATATTTAGTGTATTCATATGTCTGTCCTCCTTTTCTTTGTCATTGGTAGCTATTTGAATTTTATTGCCAGTTATCATTGTTCACATCTAATTACTTTTACCTTAATATCTGACCTTAAACTGCGCATCGAGCTATGTTTTAAACTTTGAATAATTGTCAAATCAGCATAAGCAACTTTAAGATAAGAATATTCCATATGAACGCAGTCCACTGCTAGAGAATTAAACAGGTGTTCATTGTAATAAATGACCTTACCAAAGATAAGAGTTTGAGTCGGACACATATTTATTCACTCTGTTGTAATTAGGCTTATAAAAAGCGTCTTTTGTTCGGATACTGAATAATGTTGGCATTTGTATTCATGACTGTAGTCTTAATCCACCCAGCGTCGACATCCCCTGATTTGAAAGTTGATGGTCTGACTGAAGCGCTTATACGTGAGATTGTTTCATCGTTCATGGAAACAGAGGGAAATGACTGCAGATCTTTAGCGAAGCATGTTGCTGATTTGAGTAAAGAAATGAAACACCAAAGTATTAAAATGGACGATATGGTATCAATTATTGCTACACAATCTAACGATATCAGAGAATTAAAACATAAGTTCAGTATAATTGAAGAGGAGAATGAACGTTTTCGTAGGATATTTAATGAGGAAAACGGAGAGGATAACACAACCGAGCAGAATTATCTAACCAACATTGAAAGTAACAAACATTCTCTTGATGTCGATGAAGTCGACATAAAATCAAGAGGTGTTGTGAACAAAGACGGACAGAAATATTCGACGAGTCAAAGAATAAGAGCGAGTTCTACGGGATCTGTTGCATTTACGGCATATTTAGATCATCCGCTTACGGGTTTGAATCCAGGGATGACTATCAAATGTAATATAATAATTACTAATCATGGACATGGCTATGATACATTTACCGGTAAATTTACGGCTCCAGTGTCTGGGATATATTTCATAACATATACAATCGAATGTCACTATAAGAAGACAAATGTACGGTTAATGAAGGGTGGTGTTAACATGGTCGACGCCGTTGTACACGCTCATCCATATTCCACAGATTATAGACAAACAATGTCCACAAATAGTGTTGTGATAGATGTTACAGCTGGACAATCACTTTGGCTTGAGACCACTTATGACCATGACGCCGAAATATATAGTTCTGAGGATTATCGTTACGTAACGTTTACAGGATTTCTACTAGCGTGATTCAGTCTGAAACGTTTCTTCGTTTGTTAGGTTTATAAAACAGATGTTACAATAAAAATACCTTTCCTTTTTAGAAATAAATGAAATTGTATGTAAAATACTTCCAATCTTAAAATATTAGAGGACACATCTTGCTCAATGAAAATGTGCGTTAACAAACAAATAAATGCATTTTTGTGAGGTGACTTTTTTCGTTAGTTTTGGGAATAGGTATGTTTTTAGTAAGAAAATAACATTTGCATGGTTCAAACTATAAAAAAATAGAATGCCATCTCCAAACTTAAGAAACTCCATGATGTCCAAAACCCTGAAAACACAAAGTTTTGAAATATAGAAAAACAGAATCCCTAAAGAAAGCTAAACACGGCAAAATCGTAAAATTTTGCAGGCTCGGTTTGAGTGAGCCTGTTCATGGACGGTACTGGAAAGTGCAAGTTATTGTCCACTTTTTTTTGTCCTTAATTCTACATTTCACTATTCTTGTTCTTGAAGAATGATATACTGTCTTCAACACTATCCTAGTCAAATAAAGTCCGAAATACAATATGTTAGCCATCTACTTTTTTCAGAAATCTTCATTCTGTTGTAGACTCTATTGAAGTGTAAGCTTGACCTGTATAAAGGTTTAATATTTGTCAAACGATATTCCAGAAGTGTGAATCTTGACTTTTGGATTCTTCTATGTAAGTAAGCTATCCAGCTAGCTTACGGAACGTCGGTGATTCTACTCACTTGCCCGTTTGTCCCTGAAATGATACACGGAAGGGCACCTGAGGTCTTCTTTCACAAGTAAACATGAAAAGGCACCATATGTACGATGTAAAACCCAGCAAAAAATAGTTTAAGTTAAAGAACAAAATAAATCAATTTGGTCAAAAGAAGTAAAAAACTCTTTGATAAATGTTAATTTGTTATGTATTTATCAAAAGCCTGTAGAATCGGTGGGCATTTTGGCATGGAATGTAAAAGGTTAAAGTCACTATAACTTTAAAATTTTAATAAATACAGTAACCAATCAAATTTGATTGCAACATTTACACGTCACAGTTATTAATCAGGAGACCCCTAATGACCTTGAAGGTTAAAGGTCAATGTCGTTATTTTCTTCACCTTGGATTTGAAAACGGTTTCTTTTCAATAACATGAGTACATTTTGACACACAAGCTTTCAAACTCCATAGGGTAGACGCCTGTAGAAAGAAGATAGCCACGCTTTTAAGATTTATGTAGGTCGAGCTTACCATCGCCATTTAATTTCAGTATGGATATCCATATAGCATATATAGACTTCATACGTGTTGTATGTTTCCTTTTTTGTTGTCGCAGACTCGTATAGTTTTAGGTCATCTGAGTGGAAGTGCTTGAGGATGAGCTTTTGTAATGGCATGTTGTGCGTCAGTCGTTATATACAATTTCAGTCTGAAAATATATTTAGAAATAAATTTTCTCAGGATCTTAAGTGTTCTCAGCCCTGTGGTAAAATATCGGAAACCGCCGTGGTAACATAGATAACTAGTTAACTTAGTTTACATAGTAAAAATGTCTTAAAAGTTTTCCTCACTACAACCCTCAGATCACATATATAATAAATTGACATGTAGCATTGTTTTGTGTCTTTCTATGTTAGTTATATGTCGTAACGGCATGCACGTTTAGTCAAAATATGCCTTGCTTTGGACTTTACTGAATTTATGGAAAAGCACATTTATATTTTTCGAGTTCAGAGACTCAGAGCTTAATTATGTAGCAATGCTTGTGGTTTTGTACAGAAATGATATAAGCATTTTGTAAGCGCGTTTTCGGGCTGAACATATTTTCCAGATCGTGATGAATCAACATTTAATCGTTACCTAGGCAAACTGCCGGAAATATCATATTATCCGCTTTATCCTCCGCATTTGCATACGGTTACAATAATCCTAATTCAATTCAATTTTTTATGTTTTTTTTATTATAAATGAATGCTCAAATGAAGATTTAACAATAATGTCATTTCCAAAAAAACATTATTTGTTAAGATATTACCGAATTTACATTTCATGTTAATAGAGGGAGGTAATTTATTTATATAAAGTCTCAGTCAAATTTTTCACGCATATATTTTAATGATTACATATAATGACAAATATTTGCAGTACATATTTTACATATTATTCGATGTTTGAAAAAAATATTTTAGAAGCATAATTATATACATATATAAAATTTCACTTAAGTGTGGTAACAACCTTAATTATAACATACAGGATCTTTAACTTTTATTTCGTGTCACTTCCTCTTTCGCTGTCGACTTTTTTATAATTTTGAGTAGTCGGCTTTGAGTGTTCATTTGTATACCATTTCTAGCTTGTTTTTATTGGTACGATCAGTAGATGTATATTATAACCTCATTGTGCAGGCACAATAGGGCACCAGAAAAGAACAACACACGTTTCGTAATCTATTTGGATAGCTTCACAACATTTATGAATTCAAAGTCCTTGGACAGATTCGAAGCGGTGTAGAACAAGTGGTTTGAAGTCATCGAAATTAACCACTGGGCAACGAAAGTCCCACAAATGAGGGTCCGTCCGAGCCAACAGGAAATGCCCTATAGGCATTACATGATAGCTGTTGTTACGATATATGTCGAATCTATCAGCTATTAATAAAACAAAAAATATGATAAACAAGGCCAACAAGGAAAGGCGGCGTTCAATGAACGTTTGTCAAAAGAGTGTTTATATATCAGGGGGTTGGAACCAAATACTTCAAAGGTTTTGATGTTGATACTCTTGTTTAAACATCTCATGGGACGCGACTTTAATTACAAATCTGTAACACCCAAATAGCAAGTCCAACATCTAAAACGTTAAAATACATGATGAATAAGTTGGAAGCGCTTGGAATGTAACTGGAATGTAACTTATAGAAACAAGACAAATACAAAGAAAACACTTTACAGCCTTACAAACATCAAAAGCATCCAAGTTTAGCGTTAAAAGAAGCCTTGCATTAGAAAATATGATCGTTAAAGTATTAACAGTGAGCTTATATTTCAAAGAAAATTCTTAATTATGACGTATACACAGCAAATCAATTTTGCCATGGTTTGTTTAGTTTCACTTTTTTATCATTTATGTCATAAATGATGTTTCTAGCTAGTTATGGTGAACTACATTTAATTAAAAAAATATTTTATGATTTTCATGAATACATAATAATTATAGTTCATAGACACATACACCTAGTACATAAGCTACTAAAGCTAGACATTTAAATAAATTATCAAGCAGCTCAAATCCATCGTGATCTGTTTGTATATATGTTTGAAAAGAAACGAGTTTGTCAAAGATGCTTATACATCAGGGAGTTGGGAACCACAAACTTCAGATGTTTTGATGTTGATACTCTTGTTTAAACATCTCATGTGACGCGACTTTCATTAAAAATCTGTAACACCAATATTGCAAGTCGAACCTCTAAAACGTTGAAATACATAATAAATAAGTTGAAAATGCTTGGAATGTAACTGGAATGTAACTTAAAAAAACATATACATACACAGAAACTTTTTACAGACTTACAAACACCAATGGCATCCAGGTTTAGCGTTAAAGTATTGACAATGAGCTTATATTTCAAAGAAAACTGTTAATTATGACGTATATATTTCAAACAGAATACCAGTATATGGAATTAAGAAACTTTGCCGTTTGGATCCTCTGTCTGCTCTTGCATTATTTAGTTGTAGACTGAAATTTAGTAACATAATATGTTGTGTTGCCTTATATCTTTGAACGTCAAATACTCTTAATGTCGAAATACAAAAATTTTGAAAGATTTGGGAATTGTTCAGTATTGGGACAAAAAACTGCATGTATACACAATAATTCAAATATCTGGAAAAAAGTGATCCATCGGAAGCATTAAAAACATCAAAATTACATGAAAATTACAGACACGGTTTGATTGTGTCTGTACATGAGGGATAAAAAACAACATGCATTACGTCCCCTAGCATCGTCTTGGGCTGTACTCAATGAGTCCGAAGGACCAGAAGAAATTTAACACACTGAAGTGAGTAAGGGGCAAAATCCAGAATAACAAATTTTTGATGAAATACCCTTTGTAACAAAATGTATTGTGTTTTTTGTATAACACAGTTCGGGTCTGAATTTAGTAAAACATGATACAGCAAGGACAATTAAACAACGATTTACCAAGGAAAGTTACATTGACCACGGTCGACCGTACCTATACTACACGATATATGACGATAGTAACTGTTACGACGATTTTTAGCAAATCGCATGTATTCAAATATAAAGCAATGAAAAAGTAATGATTTGATCAAAATAAGATGAATACTTTTATGGTCGACTAGAACAGTAACTTAAAGGTGACGAAAGTTGATACTGTATTTCATAAATGAAAAATTAAATTCTTCTGTTAAAATTCTGAAAGTGTCATCAATTTGCACATTCAAAAAAAGTTCAGTTTTCTTATTCAAATTCGTTATCAGATAATAACATTTCAAACAGGTAAAATATAGGATTTTAAAAAACTTTTTAAAAACGTTTTTCGTGTCACTAAAGTATGTTATTTTCTGATATATGTATAACTAGTTAAACTACGGGAACACAAAGCTCAAGTTAAATATTTATTAAGCCCGATTGAAGTAAATATTTCCTCAGACGTATTAGGTTGTAAAATACAACGTCATTCGTCGATATACATATGTCTCACCTGTGGTTGTAGACAAAAGAACATTTGACAAATGTGCTGCTTCTCATTTCTCACAGAAGCATTCAAAGACAACGGATATGATTTTAGTTCAAATATTACTCTGCATTTCTTTGTTAAGATGCATTTCACTATCAGCTGGTGTAAACATTGTGACCGCAACTTTTCGAGTACGTGGTAATCACCATGGCAAAGACAGGATACGAAAATGTGCGATGAAAGTTTTACAAAATGTAAGTTTATTATGGACATTTCTGAAACAAGTCATGCTAAATATTTCAGTAAGATCCCTGAACGTATTGGTGTATATTTTTTGCGATACAGGGATAAATTACTGGGCATATCTTAATTTCTTAAATATTTTAATAGTCTCATTGTCTATTTGTCATCGGTTGTATCTATTTGAATGTGGACAACAACACTCAAATAAAGTACGGGGCAACTTCTTACAGCTGCCGCAAAACAGCTAAAGAAAGAAAGCTCGAAACGACAAACTAAAAATGTTGCAGGCTCGGTTTGATCAGGGTCTTTCAAAAAGAATGGTCTGGACTCTGGAGTCGGACCAATTTTACGAAACAAGATGTCTCGGTTGAGTAAAATGATTGGGTTATATACCGGTCCCGATCTGGCATACACTGTAGTACATCACCATTCAAAATAAAAAAATAAAAAGATAATGTTTTGTTAAATCAATCAAAAAATTACTTAAACTAACCCTGGTTACATTATATTATCAATTTTTAACATAAAAAGTAACAATTTTATAGTTTTGCAATAAAATTAGGATTTTATTTCATTATATTATAATATTTCACGATGTTATTTACAAATATCAGATGTTTAATTTTGTGCATTTTTAAAATGGCGCCGTTTATCGACAAATATTCGGAACAAGCAATCTATGTTTTAAAACAAATATGGCTTGAAAACATAATTTTCAGAAATATTTATAATATTTTCACAAGTTTACAAGTCTAAAGTTTATTTTAAATAACATCATTTCGTTTATGTTTTCCGTTTTGCTCTTGTATTAAATTTTCGGCCTTTTCTTGAACACATACATAATTTGGGTAAAGAAAACTATACCGAGTTATACCGAGACATGTTTAATTGTAGCAAGAAGGGTTTACATAGCGCGTTTCAAGACCATTCTATTTGAAAGGTCCTGGTTTGATTGAGCTTGTTCATGGACGGTAATGGAAAGTGCAAGTTGCCGTCCAGCCCCTCTAGCACATGCTTAAACAATAAGCATAATTTAACATTTTATATGAACTGGTAAAATTTAGAATTTTGAAACATCCGCAGATGTGTTCATATGGCGGTTATCATACACCTTAAACACATCAATGAAATACTACAACATTTCTTTCGGTACTGCTCGTTAAATTTATTAGTAACAATTTCTGTTGCTGACTTTATTTATATTAAAACTTTAAAGAAATAACTAATATTTATACTATAAAACATTAAAGCTACCAGCAACTTATATTAATTAGTCTTTTAATATGTTTAACCCGCGATCAGGTCAACTTGTCTCGCGGTAAACACGTCACCTTTTTGGTAAACTCTCCCTACGTCCACAACGAGTCAACTCGTCCCTAACATGGTCAACTCGTCCCCTCCTTATGTCAACCTGTCCTCATTATGTTATAATCAATGACTTTAAATAATCATTGTAAGTATGAGACAACGATTTACATTGTATAATTAAATCTATATGAATTTTGTTCAAATTGGATAATTAATAAAATAAGGTGTTTTGGCTACATTTTAATGATTTTCATTTAATTGCACGTATACAGAATTGAGAAAATAATAGAAAGAGAGGTAAGTTTACAAATATTCAACATGAATGTTTAACAATTTTTACGATTTCGGAGTCATATTCGTTAAAGTCATTGGAGCGTTTAATGATAATTAAAAAAAAATAATAACAGAAATTAGAGTTGAAAAAACAAGTGTGTTTGTATTGTAGAGCATGTCAATTAAAAACCTGATTCTTGTTTGTTGAAAATTGTCTGTATAAATGTTGCCATGATAAATATATGCGTTATCCCCGAGGTGTTAAATTAAGGAATTGAACATTCAGTAAGTTTTTTTCCCTTTAAAACATTCATACAATAATATTTGCAGCGCATATGCAGTGTAATACACTAATTGTTTGGAAATAGTTTTAAGCCGCATTATGTGCCAGAAATGCTATAATACGTTATTCTGAAAAACCGTAAATTTTTGATATCTTGTTACAGATTCCAAAGAAATACTTATTTATCTTATAGTTTAACCATCTTATTAATTAAATCTTTCCTTTATCTGTTATCTGTAAAGAACGTGCTCTTAAATACTGGTTAAATATAATGAAATATCCAGGGTCATTAGTACATACAATATTTTTGGAACAATGTGCTTTGTTACCTAATAATACCATGTCTACTTGGTCATCGTCTGTTAAAAAACAACTTGATAGTCTTGGATATAGCTACTTATCGGAATTCTCTAAACCTTGATATGAATTATTTGCCAATGTTAAAACAAAGGCTCGCGTGATCAGTACGTTCAAACATGGAATGATACAATAAATGAATCAATCTAAGTTATTTATTATAGAAAAATTCAAAATGTGAGTTTAAATATGAAAAGTATCTAGATTATTGTTACAAATGAGCATCAAAGAAAGAATTGTCTCGTTTTAGACTCTGTTCCCATCTTCTTGAAATTGAAAGTGGTAGATTTGCAGGTATTGATCGAAACCTACGAACTTGTAAACTTTGTTCACTTAATGTTGAATCTGAATATCATTTTTTGTTATGCTGTCCACTCTATAGAAACCTTCGTCGAAAATATAATGTTAATTATGTGTAATACACTAATTGTTTTAGAATGAAATAGTTTTTAAGCCGCAATTATAGGTGCCAGAAATCTAATGTTTATAATACGTTATTCTGAAAAACCGTAAATTTTTGATATCTTGTTTACAGATTCCAAAGAAATACTTATTATCTTATAAGTTTAACCATCTATTAATTAGCTTCTTTAAATAACTTTGTCACCAGTTGTATGGCATTTAAAATACTACTTTGTTTACATTTTGCTGTTGTTTTTATGACACATTTTTGCTTTTATCGAGCTACATGTAAGATTGACTATATAGCTGGGGAAAATTAAATGAGATGATAGTAAAGATCAGATTTGTTACATAAAATGATAAAATCAGATTTGTTACATGAGACAATAGCAAAAATTTTTGTTTTGTTTCATGAGATGATAGTAAAAAAGATTTGTAACAGAGTTACCAACTTTACCAAATTTAACACGAAACACAAAATAGTGCTATTTCAAAAGTTTTAGGTATTGATCTGGACTTTCAGCGCAAAATTTTGATCAATACTAGATCTGCTCTTGCCAGTAACAATAAATTCATAAACGAAATATAATGAAATAACTCCTGTGTTTGTCTCAACAGAAATAAATTTGTATATTTGTTATCATTATGTCAAAGCCACAAAATGTGTCAAATACAAAATGAATACAGGATATGGTCTGTTACGTGTATATTTCGCGCCCAGTTATCAATCTAGGTATGTGGCAACTAACCAATGATATTTTATTTGCATGGGCATTAATGCCAGCTCTTTAAGTGTTGAGAGTTGAGTACTCCTAAAGTCGGTGCTAGGGGGGTGAGGGTTGTTGCACTTATTCATTAAACCTCATGTACAGACTCAATCAAACCGAGTCTGCAATGTTCATGTAATTTTGTTGTGATTAATGCCTCCGAAGGATCACTTTCTTTCCAGATTTTTGGCACCATACCCAGTAACCGACTATTTTTATTTTTCATTATTATTTTTGGCTTTTACCTCCAAGTGTTACTTTGACCTTTGTGCCAAGTTCATTCAATATCCCTTCATGGAACGGACACGACAAATACTCTCAAGAAGACAATGTCCACATTAAATCACCAGGTTTGACATTGACCTTTGTGGTTGTTGCGCATGAATTTTGTCTTATTATAACAAAACTTTGTGCCAAGTTATTCTAATGTCTTTATAAATGACATAGTTATAGACCGGACACGAACATGTGACGGACGGACAGACGGACGGACGCACGTTCTAACGAAACAGTAAAAGTGTGGCTACTCTATTGTTTTTTACTTTGTTCTTTTTAACCACATAATGAAAAAAGCCATATAAAAGCCTTACGGAATGAATGGCATCAAAAAGAAAGTACAGTTACCTATTTATTGTTCCTCTAGCCAAGTATCAAAATGTGAGCTCGGACAAACGGACGGACAGACAGACGGACAGAACCTATTTCTATATCCTCCTTTTACTTAAAAAAGTCGGTAGACAATGAGATTTGTCACATGAGATGATAGAAGAAAATCAGATTTGTTACATGGGATAATAGTAAAAAATATATTAATTTTGTTACATGAGATGAATCATGTAGTAAAAATCAGATTTGTTAAAAGTTTGAAAAAAAACTTCTGAAAAATGTTTAAAGAAAGTTATTGACTTTTCAGACCACTCTGATTGGTGGACGTATATCTGATAGTACAGGTCACTGCGAGGAAGTGACGCACTCTTTGGCTCAACAACAAACGTTTGAATCAGGATATGGACACATCGATAAAATCAACTCTATAATGGCCTATCAACCAGCGGTATGACTTCAGAAACAAACGAATAGTATTATTTCATTGTTATCATTGTATAGACGGGAAACTGCCTAAATATTTCTTTTTGGGCGACAGTATACATTGATTGTGTGATCGATCTTTTTCAATTGAGTTGCATTTTATTACAATTTATGACATATGTGTAGTAATGATAATTTATGTCGATTTATTATATATTTGAAATGAATTTATTAAATAGATATTGAAGAAATGAAATAAGAGTAGAAAACAAATAAAAAAAGACAACGTTTACGGGACATAGCCTAACCAACAAGTCATGTAATTAAATAACAGATAATATGTCGCTTCGTTATTTTGATTTGCTCTATTTTATCAATGCATTGTCTTACATAATTATTCAGTAATGACATTTTGTTATGATTTCGTATTTTTTAAACATATCAATAATACGGGAGACAAACAATTTTACGACGTTTCTGTATAGGTAAATGATTTTTACGTTTTTTTTTAGATTCCACCTGGACCAGTAGAATTTATGAAAACAATGTTACCATTTCCTTTATCGATGGGATCAAAGCTAGAATTCACTTTCGAATGGACACCTGGATATCTTCAGTAAGGATATTCACCAATTAAAATAAAAGAAAGCAGATATTTTTTAATCTTTACTCGTTAGAAACATCTAAAACTGAAAATACCAAATCATATGTATCATTTTGTATATGAAAAAATTTTTCGCATTGGAAGAAATTCGAAAATATACATGCACATATCTTTTTAATTCAGTCTTTTATAATATTAAATTTTCCAATTGATCTACATGAGTTCTGAAACGAATTGTCTATATTCATAAGCTTTTTATCAAGTTACTTAAGTTTTGTTTAACCATGTCTTCTCCTACACATAATGTGTTCCAATGTCACTATCCACCCTCATACAGATTATTTTACGCTGCTAAAATGAGTCATAAATCTTGTCAAAAAGTAACGAAACCCTCACTTACAATGTAAACAGGACTTTTCGTCCCTAAACCATATCAGCCTTAGTGCAAAAATTGTTTTAGTTCGACCGAGTATCTTTTTAAAGATACTTTGTTTTCGTATAAGACATCAATGTTGTGACCTTAGGACTGTTTGTCACAAAAGTATTCGGACTGTAGCGGAAGAGGTATGACTAGCTTTTGTTGATCACCAACCAAATGAACTGAAGACCAATGTATTCCTTGTATTCCTTGGTTTTTAGTCCGACAAACTTAAGTATCTAAGGCTAAGATAACGTCTAAAACTTTGTTTATTTTTTTTCAAAAGCCAAAGGGGTCATATAGTTATTAAAAGGCTAGGGCTTCCAGAACCTCGAACCTAGAAGGTGTGATTTATTGGCCATTGCTAATAAACAAGCTATGTTTTAGGATTTGCAGGTCAAAGTAGCTTTTAATTTGAACATCTTGACTTTTAACAGTATGTAAGGCTGTACAGGCCTATGGTAATTTACTTGTCATTCCTATCACTAGGTTTGTTGGCCTCAGCGTTCTCTGGTAATGGCAAGTTATACTCCACCTATGAACAGATTTTAGCCAAGTAAAATATGTATGCATCTTCCATTTTGCAGGGCATAATATATGCCATTTAATCTAGCAAGGAATTTTGTCTGAAGTAATTGTTTTTATTTAAGCTCCGTTGAAATTGATGAGTGCCAATACACATGTTCAACAGACAAGAGGATTACTTTTTGGTATTTTTTTCTCTTTTCTTTTTTTGTCTTTGAAATGTGTAATATATTATTAACATCATATATCAACAGTTACTTTATTTCTTTGTCAATTTCATGTTGTTTTATGCCCCCGAAGAACGACATATAGTAATAGCACTCTCCGTCCATCCGCCCGTCCGTCCTGTAGTCTTGTCCGCGCTGTATCTCTAGATAATCAGGGGGTAATTCAGTAAAACTTCATAGGTATGATCAGTAACATCCATAGTTGTGCATTTCACCGGAACGTTTAGCTCCGCTTCACAAAATAGTCACCTGAGCTATAATAAGAAAAATCTTGTACGTGCTTCATCTCCAAAACGTTGGGTGGGGGTCAGTGAAACTTCACAGCAGTGGTCAGTACCATCCTTTGTTATGCACATCGCCGGTATGTTCAAAAATTGCTGTCAGAGCTATGAATAGAACAATCTTGTCCGCACCCCATCTCCAAAACCACTAGAGGATTTCAGCGGAACTTCACAGAAGTTGTGCATATCGCCGATATCTTCAGCTCCACTGCACAAAATGGCCAACAGAGCTATAAATAAAAAAATCTTGTCCAGCTTTCCGAGGTCAAGCTGCTGGTGGGATTTCAATGAAACTTCACAAAAGTGATCAATACTATCTATAACTGTGCATATTTCCAACACGTTCCGCTTGTCTGCACAAAATGACCGCCAGAGTTATGAATGGAAAAAATCTGGTCTTGCTTCCACAGGTCAAACTGCTGATCGGGTTTCAATGAAACTTTAAAGAAGTGATCAGTATCATCCCTTGTCGTGCATATCGCCAGCACATTTCGCTCTGCTGCACAAAATGGCCACCAGAGCTAAAATAGAAAAATATTGTCTAGCTTTCAGAGGTTAAACTGCTGGCGGAATTTCAATGAATTTTCACAGAAGTGATCAGTATCATCCCTAGTGCATATCGCCGGCTCGTTCTGCTCCGCTGCACAAAATGGTGACCAGAGCTATAGTTACAACTTGTTTTAGTAAACTTTGTTTGGACTATTTCTCCTACACTTCTAATGGAATAAATAAAATTTTAGGAATGATATTATCAAATGATCGGGCATATATTATGGGTATTTTGGCATATATTGTGGATATAATGTCACATCGTCCTTTCGGGGGCATAAGTCATTATTCAGTGACAGCTCTTGTTCAATACTAAGATTTACAAATATAGGAGTAATTTGCTATGCATGCAAACAGTGTTTTGAATTTCAGATATACTTCTAATTTTTTACTAGTAAGCGAAACTGAATTAATTTGCTATATTGCATTAGTCAATTGCTTTCTCGATAATGTGTTATATGTCGAGTTCTTACTTATTTGATTTCTCTTCTATGGTTGTCCAGGCTAATGGTGTCTAGTGATGAATTTGAGTTTGAAGTGAATTCTGAGAAAGAAAGAACAGATCCATTCAAATGGCAAACTTTATGTCAACTGTCTAATTGCAAACTGACCTTCGTCATCCACGATTGGGGAATACAGGTAAGAAAAATATATTTAAAAAATACTCTACTATGTTTATCTAAATGGTATTTCATTAATAATGATATATGTATCTTTAATATAGAATCTCCCATTTGTACCAATCTAAGAGAATTTATTACAAAATTTTTAGGTTTGTAAACAAAATAAACCTTTAGCCGGTACAATGGGCCCGAGGGATATTGGACTTTTCGTCTTTTTTTTTCTAATGAAAAGATTCAACACAAAAAGGCTACAAATATCATGTAATGTAGGGATTTCCTCTGTTTCAAATATCTTTGATACGAACAAAATTGCAGATTTCTTGCGTTTTGAAGGTTTTGGAGAACGACAAGATAATTACTGGAATTACATCAGTAGAGATATCTACCCTGTTACAAGGGATGAACCGTGTATCTCTCAAGATAGGACATGGTATGAAACTCAGCAGACTTGAGGTCCAAAGATAAAAAGTACAGACTGGGTTCGGAAGTACACAAACGTGAAGGACTTTTACAATACACCGATTTAAACGAACTTACTATCGTCTTTATTAATATTATTATACGGCTAACGATTAGGAAAGCGATTTTTGTCAATCACCGAAGAGCAATATTAGATTTTTATTACTGTTACCTTTTGAAAGCAATGTATAAATAATGACATGCCTGACGGGTACATTGTGTTGCGATTATTCCGTATAAACTTTGTAAAAACAGGCAATTGTCTTAAAAGTAAATGATGACTAGATTTTATTTTCAGTAACTTTATAGCTGAATTCTGAAAACGAGATATTTTATTCTTCATCCAATTATAATATATATCAACCGCAAATTTATTTTACAGAACACAAAAAATAAAGGTCGCCATGAAATGAGTCAAGTAATTTTATCTCTTACGTTTTATTTGAAAAAAATATTAAATGAAGTCATTACATAACACATGAAACTTTATCATTAATCAAAGAAGGAACCAAAAGCGACCATTTCCTATTTTCTGATGACCCTGTACCTTTCGGTAGTAATGAAATCCGTCGGAGAAATCTTTATGTCACTTAAATTTACCACTAATTCCTGTGATTTGCTAAAAGACAAGTTCAGTTATTTTGTCCTAATTTGCTTAATCAAAATATCTGCATGAGGTTATTCCAAAATTAATGACACATGTCTAGCGACTGTATGTGACGTGATAAAAATGAGAGATAAATATTCTTAACTAAATACCTTACATTAAAGTTTCTTGAACTACATTTGACATCTTATTACTTAAAGATCCTGTAACACATTCTTATGGTTTTATTTCATAAATATAATGCACAAATGAATATTTATCAATAGTGTAAGTTCCAAAAATATTTGTATAGATATTACCAAATTTACATTTCATGTTAATAAAGGGAGGTACATGTAATTAGAAATTCATTTTCTGGAAAGTCTAAGTCATTTTATTTAATAAGAAATGAATGCATATATTTTAATGATTGCATATAATGTGGATAAATTAATATTTGCAGTACATATTTTATATATTCTTCGATGCTTGAAAATTATTTAAGAAGTATAAATATATTCACATATAAAATGTCACACTCTTAAAACAGAAAACATGCGCGCCCATCTCGATCATAATTAAATGAGACTGATTTGTACATACTAATAAACTCTTGTTACTTTTATGATATAGTATTTATGATACAAGTGCATGTCTGTATATATTCAGTTATAGAAGCTAGATTTGTTGTTATTGTTATCAATGAAGTTCATAGTGAAATAGGTGGTGGGTACTTTGTATACTTCATAGTAAATCATTACATGTTACAAATCCACAGAAATATCTCGCTCTGTACTTAAAGCACATAAAAACAGCAAATAAAGATCAACATTACATAATGCGAATATTATTTCAAGTAGTAAATGTAGTACAATATTTCCACAATTATTATAATGAAAAGATATTTCTTAAACATTTTCGCTTTCGGCATCCTTAGAAATAGTTTTAAATATTAGTTAAAAGCGGCACACCTCCAGATTCATGCTAATTTTCATGAAAATTTGAAAATGTATTCAACAGTGTAATATTGTAAAGTTACAAAAAAGAAGGCAGCTTACACATTATCAATGGCGCTTTTACAAAACCCATGTAAATCACTATAAAGAGGTCAAAATATGCAAAAAATATAGAAGTCTAGCTATGCATACTGATTTAATCGAAATATTTTTGCTCATCTGGAGGCGTGCAGCTTTAATACATTTTACATTGTTTACAATTTGTCACTTTTATACAACAATTATAATTTTTCATTAGGTGTTGGGCACGATATGTGATTTGAAGCGCATGTTTGTGTGTAATCAAGCTCATTACTAAGGCGTTTTTATGTTACCTTACATTTTCTTATAGATATTTGTATGTGTTTTTTTATTTTTATTTTTTATTTTTATCTATTTTTATATTTTTCATTTATTAAAAGGTTTATTTTTATTTATAATCTTGCATGCTTGGGTGACTGTTGAATAATATTTCACCAGTAATTAGCTCAAAAAGATGTTCAATTTACTAAGAAATTTTCAAGGTGAAACAATGCACCAGGATGGCAAGCAGACAGATATATTAGTCATTTTGGTGTGAAGGTTGACACGGCATCATGAGTTTTGTACATATTCATCCAGTAGCTTGCTGTTTTCCTATGTTATAGCATAATACTCTGTCAATCTAGTTTATCACTTGGAATAAATATATATGTAATCTACTCTTAAGATGAAAACATTTACAACCCAAAATAACATGCTTTTCTGTTATTTTAAGTTTACTTTTAATTTTGAAAGAAGGAGCTTACAGATAATATGAGGTTGGACACTTCAAGGCCCTTAAGTATGCCTACAGACCAATTTATATAAAGCCATACATGTCCCATATGAGCCAACTTAACAAAACGTTGGACAAGTCAAGGCCATTAAAACAAAAAAATATAGTCCTATAACATCGCAACGACGCTTGGCCACCAACTCAACAAATATAGTCATATGAGCCAACTTAATATTGTCTGCAAAGAATGATATAGAATTGACTTAAGCTACCCTAAATAAAAAGGTAAAAAAGTATAAAATGATCTTTTCTATACCATTTGTTGAATCTTACTATGTGTTTATATATGTTTAATATTTCACCAGTTTTGGATTATTATTATTATTATTATTATTATTATTATTATTATTATTATTATTATTATTATTGTAAAGAAACCAATGCTTGGCTAAAAATTCCATTCCAAATTCGCCTGTTAAAACCTGGAAAGAATGCTCGCGCATGTCGGTCATGTATACGGAAAATATCTGTCAGGTATCAGTCCGAGTTGCATACTGTTATAGGTCAACCAAGCTTATCATTTATTTTTCTCCATGATGCATATAATGGTCTCATTGCCCTCCCGTGCATCGAATTTGTATGATCACAAAAATCGATTTGCATACATATTTAGTATCATTCAGTGAATTACTGAATTAAAAATTTATAGGTCACCTTTTCGTTGATAGTAACATTTAAGGACATTTGTCTCATATTTTTGATATTCTCAAACAAAAAAAAAAAGAAAATTTAATGATAAAATTGCAATCGGGAGTAAAGAAAGAATGTTTTTCTATCCTTTCATGTAGAATACTTTGGAATATTGTGCTTGTTTAATATTATTATAAATTGTAGCTAAAATATATCTATGTTTTTACTGTTTATTGACATATTGATTTTGAGTGTGCCTGAATGAATGTGACTATACTCTTTCCTAATATTTTAAACATTATTGATTTGTTGTTGCTGTTTTGTTTTATACTGAATAAGATCTTTACTTTTCTTTTTCTGCACATAAATTGTTGATATATATTGTATTTCTGATTTTGTGTCCCTGTCTGGAGGTCATTTAACATTTTTCTGAGATTTGTCTCCTCGGATCCCAAGATTTTCTTTGGTTAATGCACATAATGTGTCTGACCAATCATAAATCGGAGATATGAGTACGAGACTACAAACATTTCTTTAACACCTCCAACCCTTGTGTGAATAAGGAAGCTTTACGTTGCAATTGTGATTTTATGAAATATTATCATGTCCATTTTAGATTAGATTGTTATTCATAGATAGTGAAAAATTCGGATAGTTGTTTGATACCGAAGAAAGAGATCATATAAAATATTTGAACTTCCAAGTTATAAATGGTAATAAGTTGTTGAATTTATGACTTATTTCTTTTGTTTGTATTGAAATATATTTTATATAGATATAATTGTCACAGAAGGTACATCGTAGGACAAGATAAAAGAAAACAGTACATATAAGTTTAAGATATTTTAACTAGATTTACATGAAAATTTTAGCAACAGCACATTGAATTGGAAAAAAATAGACAAAATGATTGTAAAGAAATAAATTCCCAAATTAAATGAGAAGATTATCATGACAGAAAATATTTACATGTAGTTAAATAGTGTATATTGCAAAGGATTAATTTTCATTTTCTATATCTGTACTTAAGTCGTATAATAAATTTATTGTAGTGCTTATATAATTTTGTTGTTTTCTTATGTCATTTTCGTAATTTTAATGTTTATACGTTGGCGCGGTCCAGTAGATTCTTATTATGTTCTGCATTTTAGCGCTGAGTTAGTTACACCTACGGTCATGCTTTAAAAAGTGTGAAAAAGTTTTAAAAAGAGAATGAAATACATCCCTGATGTCAGCCATTTCGGTATCAAAATAACTATTTTCTTCATTTCTAAAACATAGTAAAACATTAATTTCACACTGTTATACACATAATACTACATTTAGTGTATTCATATTACCATATCTGTCCTTTTCTTTATCATATGTCATTATTTGAGTAAGACTGTCAGTTATCATTGTTTATACCTAATTAATGACCAAAAACTGCGCATTGAGCTATTTTTCAACTTTAAGTCATTGCCAAATCACCGTAAGTAACGTTTACATACGCACGAATTCCACTGCTTGTGAATTAAGCAGGTGTTGGTTGTAATATGTGGCGTTACCAATGATAAGAGCTTTCGACAGGACACATATTCATTCACTTTCTTATAATATATCTTGATAATAGGGTCTTCTGATTGAAGAAGGAATAATGTTACCACTTGCATTCATCGTGGCTGTACTCTTAGTCCACAAGGCGTCGACATCTCCTGATTTGAAAGGCGATGTTCTGACTGAAGCGCTTATACGTGAGATTGTTTCATCTTTCATGGAAACAGAGGGAAATGATTGCAGATCTTTATCAAAACATGTTGCTGATTTGAGTAAAGAAATGAAACAGCAAAGTAAAAAAATGCACGATATGGAATCACTTATTGCTAAACAATCTAACGATATCAGAGAATTAAAACATAAGCTCGGTATAATTGAAGAGGAGAATGAACGTTTACGTTGGTTATTCAATGAGGAAAACGGAGAAGATAACACAACGAAGCAGAATGATGGTCTTACCAACATTGAAAGTAATATACCTCCTCGTGATGTCGATGATTTCCATATTAAATCAAGAGGTGTTGAGGACAAAGACGTACACAAATATTCGATAAGTCAAAAAACAAGAGCAAGTTCTACGGAATTTGTAGCATTTACGGCATATTTAGATCATCCGCTTACGGGTTTGAATCCAGGGATGACAATCAAATGTAATAGAATAATTACTAATCATGGAAATGTCTATAACACATTTACCGGTATATTTACGGCTCCAGTGTCTGGGATATATTTCATAACATATACAATTGAATGTAACCATAGGAAGACAAATGTACAGTTAATGAAGGATGGTGTTAACATTGTGGACGCCGTTGTACACGCTGATCCATATTCCACAGATTATAGACAAGCAATGTCCACAAATAGTGCTGTGATAGAAGTTACAGCTGGACAATCACTTTGGCTTGAGACCATTTATGACAATGACGCCGAACTTGTCAGTCTTGAGAATTATCGTTACGTAACGTTTACTGGATTTCTGCTGTTGTGATTCAACCCGACACGTTTATTCTATCTGTTATGTTTATAAAACAGATGTTACAATAAAAAATAAATTTTCTTTTTAGAAATTAGAGTAATTGCATGTAAAATACTTCCAATCTTAGAATATCAAAGGTCACAACTAGCTCAATCAAATTGAGATTTAATTTTTTATTTGCATAGTAAAGTGACCTTTTATCATAATATTGGGACATATGTTTTCTTTAAGGCTTAAGTGCGAAAACAGCATTTGTATGGTTGAAACTATCCAATAGAATGATATCTTCAAAACGTAAGCCACTACAGATCAAAACCCTAAAACACATACTTTTTTAATTTTTACATTGATTGGAAACTTAAAGCGAAAAATATGGTTAAGATCTGTAAGAAATATACAAAGAATTAAACGATAAGTGTTTTCCTTAGCCCAGTTTGAGTTAAGCGTTTTTAGAAACGCTTCTTATTTCTGTGTCATTTTACATAATAAAATTATTATTCTTGCAAATGAAATGTACGAATGATATAAAATCGCGCACTCAAGTTGTTTGTTTCTTGAAAAAAATGAGTTATGTTCTGACAGATCTAAAGTTGTTTGTCCAGACTATATCAAATACTATGTCGTGACCACGAGTTACTAAGTCGTTGCCACGAGATAAATAACCAATCAGATTACACCATTTATATGAATTTCCCTAATTAACTAGACATGTACAAGGATGCCCATACTTCACCAGCCTTTAAAAGTGCCATTTATACAACTTATTGACTGGTCAATAATTTTACATTTAGCGTCACTGTGACCTGATTTTTGACCCAATGACCTTAAAATAAATAGATGTCATCTACTGATCAGGTGCAATGATCTTTCTGGGTTATATAAACTATGGCTTATCCCTTCTAAATTTTTCATCTTACAAAGATTCTACCTTATAGACTTTCTACTGTCCATTGGCAATGTCCCTTCAAAATAAAAACAAACCAGGACTTATTCCTTCTCATGTTATCGTATAAACAAGATAAATGGGCCGTAGTACGTACAAACTGACCAATTCGATCACAAAATTGTCCCAACGAAGGGGCTATAGTCAAAAATAATGTCTAGTGGGCCTTGGAAGGTGACTTTCTAATATGATCCTAAAGTTTGTTTGTTAGTTTGATTCATTTTACGCCTTTTCCCAACAGTATTTCAGTCATATAGGCCAGTAGTTTCCTAACAATCGTTCCTGGAGAGTTACACCACTACTAGACTACCTTCCTCCGTGCTAAACTACCAAAGCACCTCCCGGGGATCGAACCCACGCAAGAGAGGTAACTGGATTATAAGTTATCGACTGTAAAGACAAGTTCAAAGTGAATATCTTCAGCATTTTCAAAGATTAATGTTGCATGTTAAAGTAAGTTGTTAAGTTTAAAAAAGTCATAATAATAATATAGTGTATTCTGATTCGTTAATTATCTCGTGGCCACGTCTTAGCTATCTTGTGGCCACGACTTAGTAACTCGTGGCAACGACATAGTATCTCTAGGTCACGACTTAGCTATCTCGTGGCCACGACTTAGTAATTCTTGGCCACGACATAGTATCTTGTGGCCACGACTTAGCTATCTCGTGGCCACGACATAGTAACTCGTGGCCACAACATAGTATCTCGTGGCCACGATCTAGCTATCTCGTGGCCACGACATAGTAACTCGTGGCCACAACATAGTATCTCGTGGCCACGACTTAGCTATCTCGTGGCCACGACTTAAAAACTCATGGCCACAACATAGTATCTCGTGGCCACGACTTAGCTATCTCGTGGCCACGACTTAGCTATCTCGTGGTCACGACATAGTAACTCGTGGCCACAACATAGTATCTCGTTCGCACGAGATAAATAAAACACACACATTTGTGCTACCGTACTTTTGTCAATATTACAACCTGTTTTATTTCTTTAGTAACGACTGTTTGTTTATAACACGTTTCAAAATGGAATTCTTTTTAAGATATATTTTGACTGAATAGCTAATAGTCCAGGCCATGTTCAGACGACACGGATATACTGATTTTGGTCTGCTCTGATTGCATGTGTGGTAATCAGGTGCCTCCAGCTTACTTTTAGTGGAAAGATGGATTTTCGGTTTGACAATGTTTTGTCTGTTTAGGAGAGCATCCATACAAAAGTCATGCAGTTTTCTTCTATATTTGTATCAACTATGTTTTACTCCATTTATTTAAGGTACAGCTTTTAATATATGAAAGACTGATCCATTCTGCTATTAATGTTAGATTTAATCTAAAACTATTTATTATAGGTGTCAAAGAATGTTACGTAACTCTCCTGTATTTAGGCAGCGTGTAACAAATCTTATAGTTTATGTTTTTGTATTACGTAGATGATGCTTTACGCTTTCAAGCAAACACATAAAGTTGACATAGTTTGGTATGGAGGTACTTTAATGTTAATTGATTATTAAACATATCAGGAAATAATTAAGTACATGTATTCATTATAATAACATACATGTAAAGTAATTTACAAGTGTGAAATAGTTTTGTTTTCATAACAGGGTAATATATGAGATGATAAAATCAATGATATGATCAAAATTAAAATGTTGTATAAAAATATTGAGTTGTTACAATTATATAAATACAAATGTATCAGTACAAATCTAGCCTGTATCAGTTAATGAGGGATGTCCTTGGTTCAGGTCGTTGATTTTTATTCAATTTCCCTCACATCTGCTGGTTCGAATCCCGACAAGGACTATTGGATTCTTTCTTGTGAGGAAGCTACTTCGCATGTGCCCATTCGTGCCTGAAATTATAATGCACAGATGGGCACCTAATGTCTCCCTCCACCAGTAAACCTGAAAAGGTACCATATGATCTGCAAATGGTTGGTGCGACGTAAAACCAAACCAAACAATAATAATAGTTAAATAACATCAAACATATTTGGTAAAAAAAGATACAGTGGACTCAAAAGGCTGAAGAATTAAGGGCACTATGACCTCTTTGACAGTAAAAGGTCAACGTCACTGTTTGCTTAAAGTTGAAATCTATTTCTACTGTAACCAATTAAATTGATCCACATCATTAAAATTTAATCTTTGCAGTTATTTACCAGAAGAACCCTATTAATCTGAGAGGTCAAAGGTCAAGATCATTATTAACTTCCCATTGGATTTGAAAACCGTTTCTGCTCAGTAATAAGAATACAATTGCACACACACGCTTTGAAATCCATAGGGCAGATGCATGTACAAAGTATAGATGACTTTTTTTAGGTCGCGGTCACCTTTACTTTGATTTTTAGAGAAAACCCCATTTCCTCTCAATATGGCAATAACCGTTCATACAAAGTTCTTGTGGGTGAGCTTTTGTTATCCGTGGATTCTGTCTAATGCATAACATTTAGGAAGCAAGATCTGAAAATAGACTTTATAAAATGAAATCTTCCAGCCCTGGGCTAAATGCATGGTACCGCCTTGGCGGTCACTTAAGTTACATATTAAACACATAATTTTTCACCTCTTGAAGCGAATACCGTTCCTTGCGATTCGATCCTCGTGAATAAAAAGCACATTTGTATGTTAATCTGAATCAAACTGTGTTAGAGTAATTCTACCCAAACATTTTATTGATGATACTTTATAGCTAAACTTGTTTTTTGTCTTCTGAATTGTCAGCAATAAAACATCCATGATGTCAACCATTTCTGTATCAAAGTAACTATTTTTCTTTATTTTGAAAATATTTTTAAACATTTAAATTTCAAACTGTAATATCCATAAGGATTATTTTATCTAATATATTTTTTTTATATTGTACATTACTATCCCTTTTCTTTGTCATTGGTAGCTAGTTGAATTTCCTTGTCAGTTATCATTTTTCACATCTAATTACTTTTACCTTTATATGTGACCATTAACTGCGCATCGAGCTGTTTTTTTAAACTTTGAGTAATTGTCAAATCAGCGTGAGTAACTTTTAGATAAGAATACTCCATATGCACACAGTCCACTGCTAGTGAATGAAACAGGTGTTCATTGAAATTAATAACATTACCAAAGATAAGAGTTTTTAAACCCTACGTAGGAGTTATTAAGTCCTATGTAGGAGTTTGAAACTCCTAATTAGGTTTTGTTAAAAGTCCCACGAAGGAGTTTCCAACTCCAAATTAGATTTTTTTACTCCTACGTAGTAGTTTTCAAAGTCCTACGTAGGAGTTTAAAACTCCTGATTATGCTCTTTTTATCTCCTACGTTTTAAACTCCTAATAAGACTTTTGTATCTCCTATATAGGAGTTATAAACTCCTAATTAGGTTTTATATTTTTCATAGAACATTATGATTTTGCACCAGGACGCTTCCGTAGATACTTAGTCGTTACTTAGCAATGATAATATTCATATAATTAGTCTAGCTTTTATTTTCGAACTAGCTTATGATAATGTAAGGGCGTTTCAATAAGAATATGTTCAAATGAAGCCTCCATCTGTAGAGTGTGTTGTTTATTTATTGTACCGATAGTATTAGGAAGTCGTCCGTCGTCAATTGCAGTCTTAATTCTTTCCACAATATCATTTATTAATAACATCTTCTTACCTGCAAGGTGGGCTT
>NW_026858545.1:0-27310 GCF_026571515.1 Ruditapes philippinarum
TTGCCATGGCAAATTTTTGCCATGGACATGCCATGGCAAATTTTTGCCATGGAATTGCCATGGCAAATTTGCCATGGCAGAAATTTGCCATGGCATTTCTATGGCAAAAATTTGCCATGGCAAAATGAAAAAAAATAGAAATTACAATAAAAACATAACAATACGACCAATAACATGTCATAGGATAAGTTTTAGAAAGTTTTGTGATGTTTTAAAAAAATAATTGCCATGGCAAATTTGCCATGGCAAAAGTAGGAAAAACCTTGCCATGGCAATTCTAATTTGCCATGGCAAATTATTTGCCATGGCAAAATGCCGAAATGCCATGGCAAAACACACTTTGCCATGGCAAATGCAAACTTTTAAATGCATTTTTACAAAAAAGTATTAAAGATAGAAAAACAAAACATATTAACTTTTAAACTTTTTAGTAAATAAGACAATTTAAGATAGTTTTCATTTTTTTAAAGCGCGTAAAAATAGGGGTTGAATTTGCCAAAAACTGGCGCGGCAAAAAGAAACCGGCAGCTATTATATTAAAAGCAAGTATGGTTTAGCATTTTCAAATGCGCGGTAAAATGCTTATATCATATATGCCTTAATTGACATCATTTTATGAAGTGTGACATCATTCCGCACTAAAGAATTGATTCTAACAAGATATAAAAGAGAACCAATGTATTTATAACTAACCACATTTATTCTTGTCAAAATAAATGCGTGTAATTAAGGAAATTTGACTTTGCCTTGAGAAAGAATAAAACACATGATGTCAGTACAGAGTGGAATATATGAGTCTGGGTAACTCTTCTTTACAGACAGTACGTCCGTGTAATTGTCTAATTTATTCACAAAACACAACAATGTATATACGTGAACTTACATCTAATATAACTTGCTAACATACTTTGCTTCATCTACAATTGCTGTAAAGAGGGCACAGCTGCATTTCTAGAAGATTTAACTGTCCTGAAAAATCATAATATAAACTTCAGCATAAAATGATAAAGAGCACATTGAAAATATTTCATAAGTGATCACATGTGCGAAAGTGTTAATACTGTAGGAACGTGTTCACTTTTATGTGCATGTGTAGTTATGTATTTTGTGTGTTCGTGCGTGCGTGCGTGCGTGGGTGTGTTACCATATTGCTTTATGTGAAATATAAGTCAAAATATGGAATGTCGAAAAATGTGTGATGTACAAAGGCTCAATACAGTTTTTCAAGCGTTTAAATTGATGTATAATGAAATATTAAATAACTGTTTCCTCAAACAGGCGCGTGTTTGTGACTGACCATGCGATATCACCTTATGCGTAATGTTTATCTTAAAAACTAAACAAAAGTTTTAATTATAATAAGAAAAAAATATTTAAATTTTCATTTGTCCAATAAAAAATCGATTATAAATGTCGAAAACTCAGTTCATGTATATACAAATTTTAAAATCTGGGTAATCCTGAATAACGTAGATAAATAACCAAAAAATATCGAATGAAAACCAAGAGTTGTCTGTCCTGAATTGCGAGTAAACTCGATCTTGCTAATTACTATTAATGCTAAAACAATACAAACAAAACCGTTTTAAAACTTCTGGTTCGTTGCGATATTTTATATTCACTGAGTTTTTAAAATTCTTACACCGACAACAGGCTCCTGATCTAAGCTTCGTATAAATGAAAAAATAAACATATGAGCCGCGTCACGACAAAACAAACATAATGGGTTTGCGACCAGCATGGATACAGACCAGCCTGCGCATCCGCGTAGTCTGATCAGGATCCATGCTGTTCGCTTACACACTCTATAACAAGTAGAGAAACCGTTTAGCGAACAGCATGGATCCTGATCAGACTGCGCAGATGCGCAGGCTGGTCTGGATCAATGCTAGTCGCAAACCCATTATCTTGGTTTTGGCGTGACGCGGCTCATATATTTTGAACACCAAGGGTAAGTGAATTAACAGTTAAACCGTTTAACTTAACACCTGTCGGCCATATTACATGCAATCATACACATTCTTTGTATTAATATAAATAAAAATTCTGACAATTATTTTCATTTTATTTATTCGTCTAAATGTATAATGATTTAAATAAAAAAGAAATGTTTGTTTCCTATTTTTGTTTAAGATTTGTATTCATTTAAGAATAGGTTAATATAATTAAGAAATATAACAACAATGTGTATAGAAACTTTAAAAAAGTAAAAATAAATTGAAAAGAGCGGAGTCTTTAAGTTGACTTATGTTTGCATCAAATAATGGGGATTTGTATAAAAACTGCGAACATAAAACAAGTATTCTGCTCGTTAAATTATCAAGACTGAGAAACAATTTTATCTTAAAATTTATAAAATAGATAAATACAGAATCCCTAAAGAAAGCCCAACACGGCAAAATTGAAAATGTTGCAGGCTCGGTTTGATTGAGCCTGTTCATGGACGGTACTGGAAAGTGCAAGTTACCGTCCACGTCCCCTAGCACCGGCTTAAGCAGAATTCAACATTTAAACATGAAATGGTAAAATTTTGAATTTAGAAACAACCTATTTTTTAGAAGTACTAACCAATTTTCTTTTAAAATATGTTAATCTGTTAAATCTGATAATTTTTGTTATTATATTGAATAGATAAAACATAACCTATATTTCGGCTATCAATTTCATAAATTACTATTAAAATAAATATAATTTTAGCGTCTCTTTTCGATATGATCTTTCTTGCACATAATAAATAATTTGATTCGCACCCTGCTGTAAAGTGATAATTGAGATCGCTCAAGATTATAAGTCCAATCAGTTGACCAATCAAGCATACATAGGTCGTGTCACACACACTGATTAATCCTTTGTACTACCAAGTCCAGGGGCTGTAATACCTTGACATCTTCGGTGTTTAAATGTGTTATTTTTAATCGGTGTCTTTTTTACCCTAAAGGGAAGTTAATGATTAACGCATTTAACAAATGCCCTTTTCATTTTTTTGTTTTTTTCATTTTTCATACAAATTATTAATTAAACAAGATACAGTTTAGAAATCAAATCAAACTCGTAACCTCCCAGTCTAAATTTAGGGATATATCCCTGCTTTAATTATCTAATCCGGCGGCCATATTGGATAGCGAAACAGATAAAACAGTGTTAAAGTTTTCTAAAAACAAATCAGTTTAACCCTGAAATAAGCTGTTGCTCACAAATGCAACTATTCTATTGATCGCATATTGATATTGCAACGATAAAAAATAACTTTTAACCTACCTTGTTTTGCAATATTCTGAATTTTATTTACTATCCATCTCCTATCCCGTTTTTCTCTTTTTCATTTCGCCCGCGCTATTTCTGATTGGTTGATAGGATTCACGTGATACAAAACCAACGCTTTAAACTCATTGGCTGTATGCCTAGATACCGTTTGTAGCATTGATAATGCCACTGATTTATATGGTGATAATGCGGAAGACAAAGCAGCATATTATTCGATCAAAATAATGCAATATTACATGTATTAAATTGGAAATATCATGTATCCATAAACGATAACTTTGCATACATGTATAACATAACCATTGATACTTTTTTTCATAGGCAAAACTTTGATTCTAATGCTCAACTGGTTATTTATTTTTTTTGATAATAATTATAATTTATAATAATTATTAATAATTAATAATAATAATAAAATAATAATAATAATAATAATAATAATAGTAATAATACTTATGATGATGATGATGAAGATGATGATGATAATAATAGTGATATTAAAAAGAATGTAATGATGACAAATGATGATGATGATGATGATGATGTTGATTGTTGTTGATGATGATGATGATGATGATGATGATGATGATAATAATAATAAATAATAATAATAATAAAAAGACGTTTTAGAAGCGCTAAGAAATATTTATAAATTACACAAATTTTTGTGACAACAACAATAAGCGGTAAAACAAAAGACCACATAAATTTAAACAAGGACAAAAGCCCCCCCCCCCCCCCCCCAGTCCATCAAACAAAAGCCTCCCTAAGGTTTATAGACCAGACTGATTACTATCTATTTTTGCACGCCCAGTGGTTATACTTCAAATAAATCTAGACAAGTATGCGCCTTTCACTTTTATTTTCTTGATAAGCATTAAAAAGCGATTCTCTGAAAATATTCATTTACATTTGTACTGCACAATATATAATAAAGTAAACATAATAACATTCATATATCATCATGAATTATAAGTACGAATTACACAATAAATCAAATTAGAACTTTTGTACCTTTAAATTTAAATCTTATGCAAATTATCTTTTAAAACAATTGCATTTATTTGTTAAAATACATCAAGTTCCAGATTTAAACTGACGAGATTCTCAATAACAATTGTTTTGATGGAACGGGGGGGGGGGGGGCTTTTGTCCTACCTGTATTTTTGAGGGGGGGGGGGCTTTTGTCCCTACGTGTAAATTTCATGGCGGGGGGGGGGGGCTTTTGTCCACCTTGTCAATTTTAGATTGTATCCCCATTAAAATAAATAAATTACTTACTTATACACATAAATGAAGTATAAAGATCCTTTCACATTATCTGCGGATTTCATAATTAAAATAAAACTTTATTAGTATAAGAATATTTGGAGTATCGGTAAAAATTCGAAAGTCCAATTTAAAAAGTGATTTTACTATCAATATATAATTTATTATTGTCACGGTTCAGAACTGTTCACTATATAGGGGAGAAGATGCGTAAGCGGCCGGTTAGCTCAGTTGATAGAGCCGCAGTACGGTATTCCGAGGGTCCCGGGTTCTAGTCCCGGTCAGGCTGCACATTTTTCTCACCCTGTGACATTTGGCGCCCAACGTGGGGCCGTGACTGAATACAGCTCAGAGTTTAATTCACATTGCTCTGTAACTCTGTGAAATTCGAGGACGAATTTCAATATAGCAGGGGAGTATGTCACGGTTCAAAACTGTTCACTATATAGGGGAGAAGATGTGTAAGCGACCGGTTAGCTCAGTTGATAGAGCCGCAGTACGGTATTCCGAGGGTCCCGGGTTCGAGTCCCGGTCAGACTGCACATTTTTCTCACCCTGTGACATTATGTTCTTAACTTGATTTTTTTAAAAATCAAACAACGACAATTTTTATTTTTTTAAACAGAAATTTACTTTTACAAAAACTGTTTCCAAGATACATAATTTAATTTTAACCAGGTAACAAATGTTAATTTACATAGCACGGTCATGTTCCCCTGTCCTGAACAATGTTCAAGTCACCGAATTATGCATAAACACGGCTGATGGGAGACGATGAAACTCGGGAGATGATGATGATATTTTTACAAGAAATGCTTTTTCGAATAATTTGACATCATCTATCAACAATACATGTACATACAGTACATACACCCCAGTGACATCCATCTGATTCTAGCTTGTGAACTTAGATATAATTGGACCTGGCGGCAGGGTACTTCAAAGTTTACTTTAAGATAAATCTGAATTGTGTCTTGTTTAAATGACGAATTCCGCCAAATTAAAGGATAACAACAACACGACGCTGCAAAAGCATTGGAAAGAATACAGCAGCTATGTCTGTTTCATTTTAAATATGTCGGGTTAGAGTCTTTATAATATCTAGAACAAAATCACATAGGATTACAATTTAATTCCCTTATTTCGTACATGAATTATATTAAAAAAAATGACAGTAAAAAATACCGTTAAGACATTCAACACCAATTGCGCTAACTTACCTAATCGGAGAAAACCGACACTCGATATACCCTGCTGCGTTTATGATCAATATCCGAATCAATATCCGGCTTAATCAGTATTGTCTTCGATTATGGCAATACAGCACGTGGCTATTACACAATATTATGTCATAAATGAGACCGCGCGAAAAGAAATCAAAATTGGGGAATTCGGAACTTCATAAGATTTCTATTCAAAACTTGTGTATAGTCTGATTTTATTGACCTGTCAATTATGAATACATTATAGGACTCATTTAAATATTCGATCCCACTTCGGTTTGTTCCGTGTAGTTTACGAGATTTAATGTGGAGTATATTAGTCATGGATTGAAAGTCACGCCAGCTTAATGTGAAGGTTTTCGTTAATTCACAATAGGACAGTCGAATGCCTGATCATTACTGTTGCCATTGTTTTAGTACTCTTTCTTAATTTTGCAGTGTATTTTAATGGAACAGATTTGTAGTGTGTTTTACGGCATTGAAAAGACATTTATTGATTTTAATCCGTTTTAATTTTAAACATGAATTCTTAAAAACACATGTTATTTAAAAAGAGTACTATACATAACAAAATTAAGTAAAACATAATCAAACAAAACGAACAACATAAAATAATCATATATAGATTCAATAATGTTGGAAGTATTAATAAGAAAAAACATGAACCAACGCGGCCTCGAACTTAAAACACGTGTGGCATTTAGATAATAAACTCGTGATTTACCCCTATTGCGCTATAACACTGAGTACAGTTAGTTTAGAAATACAAATTAAATTAAATTCCATCGTACAGCGTACATCTCACGGAACTTACCGAACATATACCGAAGATTAATATACTGTGTGCATCGACCGTGTAATTAGTATGTAATTGACAGGTTAATAAAACCAAACAATACAGAAACGCACATCTTTGTTTCCTGAAATAAAAGATTAAATAAATAAATAAATAAATAAATAAATAAATAAATAAATAAATAAATAAATAAATAAATAAATAAGAAATATATGAATAATTGAGTAATGAATGAATGAATGAATGAATGAATGAATGAATAAATAAATAAATAAATGAATGAATGATTGGTTGATTGATTCAATGAATGAATTAATGAATGAATGAATGAATGAGATATCATTGTTGTTGTTTTTTACATATGCAAGTACATGTATTATATTATGTATAGCCTATTTTTATAGGACATATAAACGTAAAATTTAATTGCTGTGTGGACAATCCCAATTTCATCTACGTGATTTCACAATTTCACGATTTCAACTTCACAGATCCACGATTTTATTATAATTAATTCATGTTTTGAACATCACAATTTCAACTTTATCATTTTTTCTCATGTTTGGCTTATCATTATAAAATATTATAATGATAATGAAAAGGAAATTACAAAATAACATGATTCACCATAGATGCAAAATGCAAAACAGCACTATCTAACCGTCAATCGCAAGTGTAAAGTATTCGCTATTTTTCTGCGGTTGTATGCTAAAAAGCAAACCAAGCGGTATTGAGCTAGAATACCGCGTCTGCATGTTACAGGTGGATGTCTTACACGTTCTGTGCACTGACGATATTATTTGTACGCAATTGACGCGCTAATAACTCCAGGAAATGTTGCATTGTGTTAAATGCCAAATGTCTGACAAATATATGATCAGACTATTTCTTTACTCTTACAGGAAATAGGCTATTCAGAAGTAAATTTTCATTCGCTATTTCTATATACAGAATCCGTATTTTGCACGAATACGGAATTTCGTATTTTAGTAATATACGGACTTGTTATAAAAATTCCGTATATTAGTAAAATACGGACTTCGTACATCAAAGTTCCCGTATATTACGAGTGTACGGAGTTCGTATATTAGTCATATACGGACTGATATAATATACGGTCCCGTACATCTCCGTATTTCAAGTTTCCCGTATTCTTACACGTATATTAATGATATACGGAATTCCGTACACTTCCGTATATGCATGTCTTTTTCGCAGTGAGTTATGCTACAGAAACCACACATTTCAGTGTAAAGATCACTGTGGCCCTGTCCTATGACCTAATGACCCTAAAATCAATAGGGGTCATTATTGGACATGGCTGTTCTTTTAAAATTTTACAGCTGTACATTGATTAATACTTAAGTTATTGAGAAACTGTTTTCAGTTTTAAATTAATTGTGACTGACCTTTGACCACAAAATCACTAGGGGTCTTTTACTTTATATGGACAATCATTCTATGAAGTTTGAATATTGTGGGCTAAATATAATTTAAGTTATGCTCCAGAAACTAAATTGCTAACGGACGGACGGACAGACAGACAGACGGACGGACGCCAGGGGTATAACATAATATGTCCGATATTCTTTCTGGCATATAAAAATAAACAAGACATCCTTTTCATTAGAAATGATGATGTCTGCTTGAAAAAGATAAAACACAGTAAAAATCAAAATACTGTATCTGTTAAATCACAGGAACTTGAAATTCTATCAAATAACCAATATTAATGATAATATCCAAATATACCCCCTATATACTATAAATAAATTTATAGTATATAGGGGGTATATTTGGATATTTAGTATATAGGGGGTATATTTGGATATTATCATTTATATTGGTTATTTGATAGAATTTCAAGTTCCTGTGGTTAAATAATAAAAACATGATAATATTACAATTTATTACTTACGGAAAAGTATCTTCTCTAATCCATTCACAGTCTTTTGAAACAAATGGTATTAAAATTTTGCACAAGGCTCATCTTTAAAACGTTAATATGAAATCACAGTAGAACAACTCATCACAGAAAACTTAAAGCCATATTGCCTTCAAATAACAAGAGGCTATTTTATTCACAGTCAATGGAAATTCATCAACTCATACCAAAAGTCAATACAATTGTTTATTATATTTCATATTCATGAATCAATATCAGACCCTGAACGCTTCCTTCTAAGTGCAATACCCCGAACACTTCTTGTCCCAACACTTCGCGCCCGTCTTCCTGTTTAAAGATAATATCCGACCCTTAAATAAATAAGCCTAGTTCACTACACACTCTTTAAATTTCTAAAGCGATCAATAATACGCGAAATTGAGTCACCTGTGACCTACCTACCTTCGAATTAAGTGTACCAAATCAGCCAACATAGTATGGTGGCTGATTTGTGCCATTCGTGTTTTCGCTCCGCGACTCCCCAAGCGAAAAATCGAGAATTAACAACATAAAACGGCGGGAGCGGAGTGAAACACGCTTATATGCGGGGCACGGGATTGGCGTGTTTTCGCCCCGCCAAGCGAAAAGTCGAGAATTTACAAGTTAAAATGGCGAGAACGCGGAGCAAAAAAAAGCTTATTAGCGGGGGCGCGGAGCGGAGTTTAAGAAATAAAACGTTGTCCCGATGGGGGGGGGGGGGCTGTGTGGATCGAGATTTAAGAAATAAAACGGCGGTGCGCGGAGTGAAACACGCTCATCAGCGTGGGCGCGGGGCGAAGTTTAATAAATTAAACTGCGCCCCGTGCCCCCGCTCATGTCACCATTTTAACTTCCTAAATATTTTCTTATACTTGACAGGGTCGCGGAGCGAAAACACGAAAGACACAAATCAGCCACCATAGCCATGTTTAATACTCTATTAGATGCTTCAAAATTCATTAAACTTCGCCCGTGTTTTCGCTTATGATATTCTTTTCGCTCAGCTACCGCCGTTTTATTTCTTTAATTTGGCTCTGCACGTTTATGTAACAAACTTCGCCTCTCACCCCGCTAATTAGTTAGCGTGTTTTCGCACTGAGTCTTGCTATTTTACCTTCTTAATTCTCTACTTTCCGTTTGGCAGGGTCACGTATGGCACAAATTAGCCACAATAGCCATGTTCAGAACTCTATTACATGCTTCAAAATGAGATAAGATTAAATGCTTACCAAAAAGCAACATAGGTAAAATATTATTCGGATAACTAGGATTTTAAAACTATAACAGGTAACAAACAATAAATAGCCTTTGAGAATTAAAAGTAGTTCCTTTGGCATGATGGTTTTTTTTAAGCATTTTGCAAATGTCAAATAATTTTCCAATAGCACTTTTCTAAATATTACATAAGCTCTACCTTCAGTTTCGGTTATTGCTTATTATAACAAGTCCTTCTTTAGCTTTAAACGACCATATACAATGTTATAGCGGTACATGTACTTCACATGATAACACTTAAAAACACTTTCAAACAGGATGTATCACTTTGCACAATCACGTATTCACTTAATGATTAGCAGCCTGGTATAAATATAGGGACACTTATATAACGTTTAAAATGTCGGTCAAATTTGAAATATGTTTACTGTGTGCCACTTTGCTCTCGACTGTACAAAACTCTAAATACTACTATATAATTGTAATTGATTGATATATATATATATATATATATATATATATTTGTCACTTTAATACAAAACTTGTTCATTACTCGAAAAGTTAGACAAGTTATCATAATTTAAGTAACAAAAAACTGAAAGCATCAAATAACTCAATGTGTCGTTATAACTGTTTAGCAAAGAAACTGTTATATTATATTGACTGTAGAGATAAATGATTAAAATGAATCCTGACATATCAGGAAATGTATCCAGATCAAATTATACAGCAAAATACAGCTGAGCTGATATCAATAAACGAATACTCAAATTATACAGCAAAATACAAAGCAAACAACAATAATATTCCTAAAAAATATATAAATATATAAAAAAAAGGTCAAGGTTAGTCAATGGAGGAAGACGTGTTTTTTATCGCTTGTTTTTCATCGACAGTTTTTCAGTAAATACAACGGATTTAAAGCAGACAAACACACGTATATTTAGGGAAACATTTGAAAATACGCAATGGAACTGTGAAATATGCAGCATGCAAATTGAGGTATATTTTGAAGTTTAAATTTTGTGAATTATTATCTGACCATTATCTGACCAAACCGGTTTTACCGGCGCCATTATCACACAGGCGTTAACACAGAACTATCTTGTGTGTAATGACAAATATTGAGTGTAAATATTTACAAGAAAGTCGTCAAAATGTCAGGTAGACCGAAGAATAAAGCAGCAAAAACTTCAACAATCAGAAGAACAACAAGAATTACAATTGAAAGATGTGATAGAAACTCATGAACTCATTTGAAACGAAGATTGATAAATTAGCCTCGAAAGATTATATGGAAAGCGTGATAGATAGAAGTGTGGACAAAATAAAGCATGAAATTAAAAAGGAAACAAACAAAATCTATGAGAAAAATTCAAAAGTTAGAATCAAAATCTGCGAACAAAAGAGTGAAATAAATACGTTGAAAAATGAAGTAAGTGATATATCACAGATGAACTTGCATCAATGAAAGATGAAAATAAAAGGCTTAAAAGTCATGTTGACAAAATGAATGAAACTTTACATGAAAAGCAATCGACAATAAGAAAACATGAATCAGAGATAAATAACTTGGAACAATACAGTCGCAACAGTAGCGTCAGGATTTATGGTAAAGATGACAGAGATAAAAACGAGTCCGAGGAGACAAGTTGTTCATTAGTTATTAACAAACTAAATGACAAACTTAACATTAATATAAAACCGGCGGATGTTGACATCGCTCATAGAATTGGTCAATTTAGAGCTGACGGAAACCGGCCAATAATATGCAAATTTGTGTCAAAAGAAATTAAGAGGAAAGTTGTGCGGCAAAGAAGACAATTAAAAGGAACCGCTATCGTTATCAGAGAGGACCTCACAGCCAAAAATGCCAAACTTTTGGAGAACGCTTCGGCTACGGACGGAGTAAAGAATGCCTGGTCCGATGAAGGAAAAATCATAGCCTTGCTACACAATGGGAAGAAAATCAGATTAGACATTAATTCAGATTTATCACGCCCATTTATCCCGCGAACAGAACTACAACGACCACAATAAAGCTAAGTAAACTTTGACAGATACCACGTGCTTTTGTTTACATTTATAACAACACAAATACAATGGAACACCTTGATTGGCTATAATGTTATGACGTATGGCCGAAACACAAGTATTTATAGATTTTTGTCTATATATAGAAAAATCATGTGTTAAAATGTTTTACGTTTGCGCAAATTTCTATGACGTATCTAGGCTTTCACGCAGCAGACTAGTCTACATGTACACATGTAATTGGAGTGGAGAATTGAGCTGTTGAGGTATACTATCCAGTGTGGAATAAGTACTCATAAGTTGATACATTTTAGATATCGTTTATTGAATAAATATTTACTGTAGCTCGACGGTTTTAAATATTGTACTGTAAACTTGCTCTTTTTTCTAATGTTATGTATTGCGCGTGTACTGTACATGTTTGTTTACATATATCCGTGTATACAATATACTGTATGTACATGTATTACAATGTTTTTAGACTGACCATGCATATAATATAGATTCTATAAATAATACTGTATGAGATGTGCTCTATATTTAAGGTTTATATACATGTATAGGGGTTTATTTACTCTTTGACAGCACATTATGTATGCCTCAGTCTGTGTGGAATATTCTGTATTTAATTCATACGTAGATTTACAGTCTACTGTACATGTATGTGCAACGCAACCTCGCTGAAGTTTCCTAATGTTACGTGTACTACATGCATAATAACTTTAATAGTTTAGTACGGTATTTAATACTCATATACTGCACTGTTGTTGTAGCTTAATATAGAGTCAGATATTATAAATGTTCAAATGTGATTTCTTTTTATTTTCTTGAATCTAGATCAGTGAATGAAAGACTTATTATATTTACAGTACATGTATTGCCATATGTTGTATATAGTCAGCATGGTATGGCTGAGGATTCTATTGATTAGTACAAAATATGACCCGAGATAATGGAACTGGAAGGGTACAGTATTGGTATACATTTGTATTATTATTAGTTTTTGTGTAGATGTACATGAATGGTTTTAAATGCTATACATAACTGGAATTAATTTAAAATTATTATAATAATAAAAAGATTTAACACTTAAGCTTTTAACTGAGTAAGATCTATACAATTTAGTATTTATTAAACCATATACTGTACAAACATTTATGATTTTATCATTTTTCAAATATTTTTTATGTAAATTCTAAGGATGTAAAAAAAACCTATTCAGTACAGTAAATTAAGTCAGGGCTTTAATTAAAGCTGTCATTGTGCAAATTTAAATAACAGAATATTCTTCTTAGGTTTTTGTTTTTTTGATTTAATATTTTGGTGTTTTCCTTTAGTTAAATGATTATATACTCAATTTGCTGTTTCAATCTCATATATATATATATTTTCTCATGTGTTTAAATGTTTATTTTTTTCTATGTATACATGTTTGTTATTTCCTTAGGCTTTTTTTCTATGTTGTACTCTTTACTATTACAGATGGAACAAATCTAGTGAGATCATTGATTATATACAGTATATTGAAAAGGACCTGTTGTGTGTCGGTGTGTGATGCTAGACCAATGAACACTAAGGTATTAATTATTTTAGACCATGACTGAGAATGTTTCCTTTATATCTATGAATGTGCAAGGACTTGGGGATAAACTAAAAAGAAAAGATGTGTTTAGTTATTTAAGGGCCAAACATTTTAATATATATTTTCTTCAGGATACTCATTTTACAGATAAAGAAATGAAAATAATAAGAAGTCAATGGGGATTTGAATGTTATTGCAGCAATTTTAATAGTCAGTCTAGAGGGGTAGCTATAATGATAAATAATAATTTTGATTTTGAATTTATTTCTGAAGAATCTGATACTGATGGTAATCTCTTGATTTTGAATTGTAAAATTTACTCAAAAACATTTAGCCTTTTTTGCTTATATGGTCCTAATAGAGACAACCCAGACTTTTATTGTCAAATTCAACAAAAACTTAATAACATAGATCATTATTGTATACTTGGAGGTGATTATAATTTAGTTTTGAATCCATTAATAGATTATTTTAATTACAAATCAATAAATAATCCTAAAGCTAGGGAAGTAGTTTTACAGATGATTTTGGAAAATGACTTGATTGACTGTTGGAGAGAACAAAACCTTGAACTTAACAGATATACATGGTTCAAAAATAACCCTGTCAAAAAAGCCCGTCTTGATTTCTTTTTAATTTCAAGTTATTTATATACAAGTGTTAAAAGCACAGACATCCTTCCTGGTTATAGGACTGATCATTCACTTGTAGTTTTAGTTTTAGATCTTGTTAAATTTAAAAAAGGAAATTCTTACTGGAAATTTAATAACTCTCTTCTTAAAGATCATCAATATGTTTCTGAAATAAATAATCTTATTAAATGTGTAAGAAGTCAGTATACTTCAGAGTTTCAAACATCTGATTTAAACCCAGATATTATAAGCGATACAGATATTATTTTGAATATAAGTGATCAATTATTTTTTGAAACATTACTGATGGAAATACGGGGCAAAACCATAGCATATTCTTCAAAAAAATCTAAAGACCAAATGGAACAGTTAGAAAAAATTGAAAATGACATTTCAATGCTCCAAAATTCAAATTCAAGTAATATAACCTTGCTACAAGAAAAAAAGAAAGAACTTTTTGAAATAAGACAAAAGAAATTAGAAGGAGCACTAATAAGGTCAAGAGCAAAATGGATTCTAGAAGGTGAAAAACCAACTCAATATTTTTGTAACTTAGAAAATAGAAATTTTACTTCAAAACTAATGAATTCGATATACTCTAAGTCTGGTGAATTGTTACAAAATCAATATGAAATTTTGAGAGAAACGGAAAATCATTACAAAAACTTATATGCTTATAAAGAGACTGAAGATATAGATCTTGAAAATATCATTCATCCTAATTTCAAAATAAAATTATCAGAAAATGAAAAATTATCTCTGGAAGGAAATTTAAAATCTAATGAATTATTATTGAGTTTAAAGAAAATGTCAAATTATTCAGCACCAGGCAATTCTGGGTTTACTGCCGCCTTTTATAAAGTATTTTGGTCAAAACTTGGTCAATTTTTAACCCGTTCAATGAATGCAGCTTTTACAGAGGGTGAATTATCAATCTCCCAAAAACAAGGTGTGATCACCTGTATTCCAAAAGGTAATAAAGATAAACAAATATTAAAAAATTGGAGACCTATCTCACTTTTAAATGTTTCATATAAAATGGCTTCTGCTGCAATGGCTAACAGAATAAAACCTATTTTAAGTTCTTTAATAAGTGAAGATCAAACAGGATTTATTCCAGGTCGGTTCCTTGGTGAAAATGTTAGATTAATATATGATCTAATGAATTTTACTGAACAAAATGAGCGTCCAGCAATGTTTTTACTTATTGATTTTGCCACAGCTTTTGATTCTATTTCATGGCAATTTATGTCAAAGGTTTTAGAGTTTTTTAATTTTGGTGAAGACATTAAGTCTTGGATAAAAATTTTCTACAATAACATTCAGTCTTGTGTCACTGTAAATGGCCATTTGTCTGACTGGTTCTTCATTCATAGAGGCTGTAGACAAGGTGATCCCCTATCACCGTATTTATTTATTCTCTGCGCAGAAATTTTTTCATTGCTAATCAAACAAAATAAAGACATTAAAGGTGTTAAGATAAATAATAAGGAATTTCTTATATCACAGTATGCAGACGATACTACATTAATTTTGGATGGTTCAGAAAAATCTTTAAATACCTCTATAAATGTTTTAAAATTTTATGCTAAAATATCTGGTCTGCATGTTAATATTGAAAAAACAAATGCAGTTTGGATCGGATCTAGGAAAAATAATAACATGGAACTATGTCCACAACTAAATTTAAAATGGGAAAAAAATCTTTTAAACTCTTAGGGGTAATATTTACACTGAATTTGGATGAAATTATTAAAGTTAACTATAATTCAAAAATCGAAGAAATCAAAACTTTATTTTCTATTTGGTCAAAAAGAATTCTTACACCATTGGGGAAAAATACAGTAATTAAAACTTTAGCACTTCCAAAATTAAACCATTTAATAATGGGTCTTCCTAGTCCTACAGACAATTTGATTAAAGAGATACAAAACTTATTTTATAAATTTTTATGGAACAATAATCCTGATAAAATAAAAAGAATTGTAATAACTCAAAATTATGAAGATGGGGGAATAAGAATGGTAGATCTTACATCCTTCTTACCAGCCTTAAAACTTACATGGCTCAGGAGACTTTATAATAGTAAAGGTAAATACTTATCTTTAGTTGAAGCTATATGTCCTTTCATTAAATCATATGATAAATTTGGTTCTGATTTTGTAAAATATAAGATAAAGGACATCAAAAATGTATTCTAGAAAGATGTTTGGTCTGGCTATGTTTCCTATATGGAATCTTTAAATATAAAGTCATGGAAGGAATTTTTATCTCTACCTGTTTGGTACAATCATAAGTTTAAGATAAGTGGAAAATCCTTCATTGATAAATCTTACCTTAACAGAGGAATAATATTTATAAATGATTTTATGAATGAAAATGGCAGCTTTTATACTCTACATGAATTTCAAAACAAATATTTCTTTACCACAAACTTTTTACAATATAATAATATCATACATTCTTTTAGATCATATTTAGATTCCTTAAGAATTTCCCATAAATCAATAAAAGAAGTAAATCCATTACAACCTTTATTTATTAAGATGATGAATACATCAGTAAAGGGTTGCAGAATATTCTATGATACACTTGTATATAAATCCACTAATATTGTTTCTAAATCAAAATGGTTAAGAGATCTTAACACCAATCATTTAGATTGGAAAAATATATACAAGTTACCTTTTAAAATTTTAAATGAAACTAAATTACAGTGGTTTCAATATAGGATAAATCACAGAATATTAGGCACCAATCAACTTTTGCTAAGATGGGTTTACGACAAGATGACTTGTGCACTTTTTGTCACACAGCGGGTGAAACTATACCACACCTGTTTTTTGACTGTAATTTTGTGAATATATTTTGGCAAAATTTAAAGACATGGCTGAACCAATCTTCCCCTTCGGTAAATGTTAATTGGTCCAAACTTGATATCATTCTTGGTAATATAACAAATAAATCAGTGATAAACCAGTTAATCATACTTGCTTAATACTATATATATCAGAGTACGATGAAAATGACAGTACCTGATTTTTCAACTTTTAAAAAGCATTTCTTTTCCTATTTTAAAGCAGTACATTTGGTCGCTGTCCAAACTTTTAATCTAAATAAGTTTAATATAATTTGGGCCCCACTAGCATCACTTGCACCGACACAGGACAGGTAGTATATTTGTTTACTTTATATATGTGTTTAATTAATGTATAACTTTATGCTGTGATTTTTGTTTAAATCATGGTTTGCTTGACTTTTGGTTTGCTCCATCTTTTAAATGTTTTTTTTTTTTTGTTCAACAAGCTAGATAAAAAATCCACCTGACACTCTTGAACCTTTATTTTTCTTATTTTTTTTTCTTCAAACTTTAAACATTCATATGATTTTGTTAGAACTATGCATTTAACATCTTATATTGTTAGAACTATGCAAGAATAGTGTCATTCTGCTTGAGTTCATGTAGATAATTCTAAGATTTAAATTGACCCCTTAATGCATATGTTTTTTCATATTTTAGATAACTCTTTTGTATATAAAAAAAAATTCAATCTGGAATTACAGGCAAATCATTATAACAAGGTATATATACTATAATAATTTTAACAAAGACATTAGTCATTATTCATGACTGTTCAGAAGGCATATTATTGTTGTTGTTTTTTTCCTTTCCAGTAAATGGATGTAATATTCTCTCTAGCCATCTTTGTTTTCTTAGTTCTGTATAAGTAATAGATATATATCCTAATAAATGTCTTTTATAATGACTAAGAATTGTATATGATTATAATTTATTGTATGTACTTGTGAATTTGTAACAAGGTCTCAGAACATGTTAAATTTCCTATATACTCAGAAAAGGTGATATTGAATATTCAATCGAACTTAGACTTAGACTGTAACAATTTCAGAGAATAGTTTGTTTATAAGAAAATCAATGTTCATTTTTGATTTTACGAGCTCAAAAAAAAAACATTGCTATATTCATTTATAGTAAAATAGAGAATAGGTCAAATGTTAACTGTAAATTATAAAGAAGTATCTGAAAATGTCTAATGTTTGTTCATATACATTTAGAAAATACTATAAGTATGTAATGTCCTTGTGAATTTATATGCATTTATATACTATTGTATGTCTTTGTGAATTTCAAGATATGTTATAATGTTTGTATGTGAAATCAGAAAATAAAGTTACAAATTAAAAAAAAAAAAAAAAAATAATAATATTCCTATTAATATGACGTCGCTTTGAGATATTTTGCTTCTGGGCAAAGCAATGTCTTATCCAAATTGCTCAAAAACCCTTACACTGTAGCAAGTCCCGCGAGAAAATCTGGCGGAACGTAAAAAAAAAACAATTAAGACAGCATACATTTACATTAATTTTGACCTATGTATGAACAAAACTAAAAAATAAATACCTTTTCACATCCGAAAAATCATGATTAAATCCTCTTTCTCATTTAAATGATATCATTTATACAACCGATTAACAAATAACCACCATACAGTACAATCTGATTGGCTAATTCAAATGCAAGCGTTTAAATGAGACAGAAGTTTCTTACAGAATATTTTTGAACCAAATAATTGCCCATGGACCGTCAGCATGTTCGTTTTATATAATTTTCCGTTCAAAAATTTGGAATCAATCTGTAAGCGCTTTACTAAACCAGTTTGGCCTATATACAAAAATAGATTGATGTTTATATTTTATTTTTAATTAGTAAGTACATCGTTTGAGAGTTTTTGTTAATGATTGAGCATGAAATTGAAAGAAAAAGGGTAAGCTTTCGAATAAAGCTTGAAAGGCAAGACTAGACATTTTTAAATTTTTTATGATGCTCTGCGTTTATGAGCAATAACTATTAGAGGTCAGGCTTGGCCGACATAAACTATAACAAGCCTGTAACGTCTGATACAGCTGTATATTGGACTAACAACAATAACAAAAAGTAATTATAACAAACACAGCGTCATTGAATCCTTTCACTCCAACATATAAACTGAATATTTTTTGATAAATCAATTGAAAAATTTAGAAACATGATTTTCTAGCACTTGCGTTCAAGATCATGTCCATTTGAACACCTCTTGATTTATCAAAAAGTCAGGGAAGCTTAAGGTGCAAATCGACATTTCTGCTTATACATATTGACATGTACGAAACATGCAAGATCCCAGGATGTGTAGTTGTATCACACTATAGTGTAATTTCATTCAATAATAGATTAAGTAGTGTTTCAGACACTCAATTTCCTTTTTTTACGTTTCATCTTCTTGATACAAACCCAGCCAGCATTTTAATATCGGTCCGATATCTATCCGACATGCCTTTTATATCGGTCCGATATCGTAAACGATCTCGACCCGTTGTCGTTTTGCCCATCGGATGATAAAGGTCCGATATCGTTTACGTATAATATCGGTCCAATATCGGCCCGATATTGGTATTTTGCATTCATATATTGGTGCCGATATCTATCCGAACATGGCATTCTATATCGGCCCGATCTTGGGCCGTTATCATTTTTGTTTTTCGGATAATAACAGTCGGATGTCGTTTAATTTAGTATTCGTTGGTCTATATATCAGTCAAATAATTGGTAAATTTATTTTTTCTTGGCAAAATAATTCAATCTCACACTAATAGATCAGAAGAATAATAAAATAACGAAATACCATAATCAACATTTTTATTTAATTTGCATAAACCACAAGTTTAAATGTTTTCACTGACACCAAGGAGAACATATTGGTGGATACTTTATTTGCTATGACAATTTTAAATACATGTGAGTTTTCTTTAAAAGTGACAGTTTCATATGTACAAAAAGGCAAACTAGATTTTGTTTGGTCTTACAAAATACAATTTCTACTCTAGCAAACAAACAAAATCATTGGGTTCTTGCACACAGCACGTTCAATTGTTCTCCTATCAAAGGCTATGAAATTGTAATAATTTCTTTCATGTTAAATAAATAAAGGGAGCAAAATTTTTAAAAATTTTAAAAAAAATTTTTAACTTAACAAGGGAAATTTTTAAAAAAAAATCAATGCCTCCAAATAAAAACAAAAAAACCCATTGTTCCCTTTCAAAAAAAGGATTTTTTAATTCTCCCATAAGCCTTTTGAAATTTTTCAATAACCTTTAAAAAAAGGGCAAAAAAGTAACATGGCCAAAATTTAATAAAATTGTATAACCAAAAAAATTCTTTTAACAAACTTTTTGGGAAAAACCAAAAAATTTTTTTTTAACTGTTGTTTAAAAAGGGTCATAAAAAAATTTTAACAAATGGTATAAGTTTTAAAATTTTTTAAAATTTAAAAGGGGGAAAAAATTTTCAAAAGTTGCAAAGGGAAAAAATTTTAAAAGAGGAAAAAACTACTATCCCTTTAAATTTTAAATTTTCTTAAATTTTTAAAAAATAACTATTGGGGGAAAAATTTAAACCAAAGGGGCCCAAATTAAAAAAATTTAAAAACCAAAAAAAAGGCAAATTTTAAAAAAAAAAAAAATAAGAAAGGGGAAATAAATTAAAAACAACTAAAACCCCAATAATAAAAAAACCCTTAAAAATAATAAATTAACTCATAGGCATATACTTTGGGGTTTAAAAAGTTATTTTCATTAAAAAGGACATTTTTAAAAAACCACAAAAAAGGGTTTTTTTAAAAAATTAATGCAATAAATTTTAGGGCTTCCAAAATTTTGAAAATTTTATTAAAATTTCCAATAAATTTAAAATAGTTAAAACCCAAAAATTTTAAATCAAACTGTTAAAAAAAAAGGTTTTTAATTAAAAAAAACAACAAACCATTGTTCTTAACCCCGAACTTTCAATTTTCTTATTAATATAAATTGATAAATTTTTTTCAAAAAGTAAAGTTGTTCTTTTTTTTTTAAAGACCCTTTATTTGGGGGTTTTTACCCCCTTTCCCAAATTTTATATTAAAATTTTAAAAAGATAAAGGGAAAAAAAATAAAGGAAAAAAGAATTTAAATTTTTATAAACATATTTATTTTGCCCCCTTTCTATTTAAAAATTTTAAAAATCTAACCCAACCCCTATTAAAAATTTTTTCAAAAAAGAAAAAAAAAATTTTTCCCTAAGCCCAATATTTTTCTACATGTGTTCATTTAAAATTTAAAATTAGATAAAAAATAAATTTTTTTGGGAAAATTCAAGCAAATAGTCGTTAAAAATAAATTTTTTTTAAAAATTTTTTAGGTAGGTACCTCTTTACCGCGTAACTCATGGGGGTAATATATTTTAATTTCCACAGTGCCTTATACCTTCCCCATGCCAGTCGGGAAACAAAACTTTTTTTACACAGTCAAAACACCTCGGTTGCGGTTCCCAAACCCTTCCAACAAAAAATTTTTTAAATTTTTTTTTTTCCTTTATTTTTTGAAAAAAAATTTTTAAAATTTTGAAAAATAAATCAAAAAATTATTTTTTTAACCCAAAAAAAAATTTGCCCTTTTTTGCCCCAGTCCCCTCAGAAATCCAAATGAATTTAAAAACTTTTTCGGGTTTCAAAAGTACCCAAAAGGGTCTTTTTTAAAACCCTTTTTGTTGTGTTTATGACGGGTTTGTCAACATTTTGGGGGCCCAAAAAGTTGGGTTTCTTTTTTATTCCCCCCTCCATCCCCTGTTTTGATGCTTTTTCAAAAGCCAATTTTTTGAAAAAAGAACCCCAAATATATGTCCATTTGCCCTGGGGAAAATTTTCTCTGTACACCCCCTTTTAAAAATTTTAAAGAGAGAATTTTTTAAAATTTATGAACGGGTTGTGAAAGCCAATTTTAAAAGGGTTTTAAACCATAAAATTGGGGTTTTGTTAAACATATGAATAGAATAATTCATATTTTGGGTGGCTTTGACATTTGTTTATACCTGAAGGAAATGTTAGGGGCCAAGCATGTGGCACAAGGGGGGTTTACTAACCCGGGGGGTTTCTCAGAAAAATGTTAAAACCCATAAAAACTTTTAAATTAAAAATTTCTTCTAAAATTAAAATTTTAAAATTATACAAAAATAAATGAAAACCATTTTTTCTCCGCATTTTAAGCTTATAGGGTAAAAAAAAAGCTTTTTTAGTGTGTGTGACTGGTCACATCAATTTTTACAGCACGTCTTGGGGAGCTGAACATTTAAAAGAAAGTAGCGTTTAATCAGCATGTACTCCTTTTGGGTAAATTTGCCACATTTTCAAAGCTTTTTCATGTTAGTTGTCCAAGGCTTTGAGCAAATTGGGGACATTTTGGGCATGAAAACTGAGAAATGTTAAGTAAAACAACAAAAAATATCTTACTAAGAACTGCAGAACTCAGTTTCAAGTGACCCAAATGACATCTTTCCTTTAGCTCCCGTCTCCATTTGTAAATGCACAGCAAGGCTGTTGTGAAAGGGCTTCCTTCATGATTTCGCTTTGTCATCATTTTGACTGAAAGATCCACCAATACTAGAGAAATAGCTGACCTGCAAGAAAGCAAATTGCAATATGTATTCATAAAAAATGGATTTTTTACAGTGCTATGTGGGGCACTAAGTAAAATTTATTTGTTGGTAAAAGTGGTTGCACTCGACTTTTATTTTATTTTTTTTTTTTTGGGGGGGGGGGGGGAGCAAAACTGTGAAGAAAAAACTTTCCTCTTAAATTAAATTTTTACTTGAATTCTAAAGTAATCTAGCATAATCATTTTAAAAGAATCAATAACTTAAACACACAAATCACAGTGTTTGGGAGAAATAGCACAAAAGGAATACAAAAAATGTCACAGTTTTCAAATGATTGTGATTTTATCATGCTAAATTCTCTAAAAATGTTGAGGGGCAACAGGTAACAGCCTTATTTATACAAAACATCACTGCAGCAAATAGAAGTCAGTTCTTTTTAAATATAATTATTTTTTAATTGTTGTACAACTTATAAGATGCCTTATCCACAATAGTCATGATATAGTCACAGAAAAAAACGAACTGTTATTTTACGGCTGTTTTTTAACAACTAGGTACAGAATAATTTTTTGTTTTTTTTCCCTCTTTTAAAAGTAAATTGTTTAAATTTTGAGTACCATATTTGAATCAAAAATTTACCCTTGGGCGGTTGCGGGGCCCAAAAACCCCCCCCTTTTGGGGAAAAAGGGTGCCTAAACCCTTTTTTTCCCTTGGGGGAAAATTTTTGCTTTGATTTAGGAAAATTTTGGGGAAAAGGGGTTTTAAAATTTAACCAAATTTTTTTAAACAATTTCTTCCCCCTGGGTTGTTAAAAAACTACCCCTTTAGTTACTTATGTTACCTGTACGTGTAAGCTTTTAAATCATCAGCGTAAAACGCTTGTAACGCTGTCCCCCCTTTTAGGGGGGTTTTTTGGGAAAGCTGTGTCGCCCATAAGTTTTTAGTTAACGCTGAGTAACCCTTTAAAAAGGTTAGCTTTTATTTATCAACTGAAAGCAAAACTTGACAAAGCATTTTTTTTAAAATTCAAAATTTTTTTAAAATGTTTTTTTGTTTGTCATGAGGTCAATTTGAAAAATATTCATTTAAGTAAAGCCAGTGAATCTAAAAAATTTTACATTATGTACTTAAAAAAAAATTCACTCGGTAAAAATTCAAATGAACCACTACACAGTTTCCTGCATAGAAAAAATCAATAACTGCTTTGGGGTACCCGTAAAAAGGTTTTTCCCAAATTAACTTTGCCTTTTCTTTTTTTTGCATCCATCAAAAATCCCCATATTACATGATTTTTAAAAAATTTTTGTTTTTTCCCAATCTTAAAAAATAAACAAAAATAAAGTTTTTGGGATTTAAAAATTTCCCAAAAAAAGGAACAAATTTTCCCTAAATAGAAAAAAAGAAAAATTAAGCAAAAAAGGACCAAATACAACGGGGCAGTAAAAATTTTGTTGAAAAATAAAATATGTTAAAGTTAAAATAGCCCTTTTTTGCCAAAGCATGTTTTAAGTCAAAAAAAGAAATTAGAATCTTCCTACTTTTTTTCCCACAAAAAAAATCTAATTTTAAAAAAAAAAACTTCCTGAAAAGACTACAAAAAACAAGCAAAACCCAAAAAGGGGCCCAGATAAAGGGTACTAGTCAACCGTTTCTTGAAAAACCGATAGGGCCAAACACTTTTCTTGAAATAGGGACACGGGGAAAAATTTTTCATTTTTTTTATTTTTTTGAATTTTTTTTTCCTAATTCTGTAAATGGCCCCCAAAATAAATATATTTGAAGTCAAAGGGAAAAAAAACTTTTCTCCATATAAAGAATAAAATGGCGGTTTTTTCTAAAACCCGACCCGCGTGGGGGCAGGTTAGAGCGCTTGGATTTCCCCAAAAATTTTTCACAAATGAACCGGGAAATGTTAAAAAAACCCTGTCAAAGGGAAAGATTTAGGTTTTTTTTCAAACATACAAAAAATCCACAGTATTTTTAATGTAACTTTTAAAAAGATTTGTCCCAAATCCCCTGATTTTTTTAAAATTATTCGGTGGGTTTCCCATTTTTGGGGTCTAAATTTTGTTCAACCCTATTAAAAATATTCATGCTTCAAAAATTCCAAAAAATATTTGAAATTTAAAAAGAAAAGTAGCTGAAAATTTTAGGAAAAGGGCATTTTAACGCGAGGTGAGTTTTCAAAAGATCATTTTTAAAAAATTTTTTTCATTATTTTGCCGGAATATCCCTTTTTAAAAGTGAAAATACAAATTTTTTGATTTATTTTTTTTAAATTTTAAAAACAATTTTTTTCAAATTTTAAAATTTGCAACTTTTACTTTAATTTAAAAAAAAAAAATTTCTACCCGAGGAATATTCTGGGGCTTTTTGGGCTGAGCTTTGATGTCGAGATGTGATTTTGGAGACGCCTTTAGGTTTGTGGCCCCCAATGACACCTGAAAGAGGCTTTTTGGGGACGCCCGAAAGGTTTTTGGGCCCCAGTTTACACCTGATGAGGCTTTTTGTGACGCCTGGGGGGTTTTTGCCCTTTGTGACAACCCGGTGGGCTTTTTTTACTCCTGAGGTTGCGTCCCCTTGTACACAAACCCGGGGGTTTTGGGGCCCTTTTTAAAACTTTATGAGGTTGGGAGTTTGGTGTTTTGGCCTTTAGGTTGTGGCCTTGAAAAACTCCTGAGGCGGGGGACTTGCAGACCTTTTGGGGGTTGTGAACTTAGAAAACACTTTAGGTTGTGGCCTTAATAAAACCCGAAAATTTTGGTTTTAAATTTTCGAGGGTTCAAAGGGAATTTTTTTTTTTGGGGGAAGTTTTGGGGAAACACCTTCAAAATTCTCTTTCTCTGATTCTGAATCCAAAGAATCGTGGGTTTGGCCTTTTAAATTTTAAAAAAAAAGGGTAAAATTATAATTTTTATATAATTTCAATGTTTAAAAATTTAACTACCCCATGTTTCTTAAGATGATAAAAAAAACATTTTAAATTTAAGTTTTTAGGTCTTAATGTTTGAAAAAATTTTATATGAAAAAAAAGGGAAATAAAAAAACTGTTTTAACATGTTATTTCTTTTTTTTATGTAAAGGGGAAAAATTTAAAAAAATGCTGTTTTTAAAAAAAAGAAACATCTTATTTTCAAATTTAATTTTCACAAATTTTTTAAAAAATATGCCCATACTCTTTTTTATAAACCATTATTTTTTAATCATGGGAAAAAAGGGCTTTCAAATTGTGGTAAACATGAAAAATGAAATTTCAAAGACACATTTTTTTAAAAAATTCACGATTTTTTAAAAGATTTCCCCCCCATTTTTTTTTTACAGGGCATAAAAAAGTAAACATTAAAAATAAATAACCCATGCTTTTCCTTTTTTTTCCCCCTTTTTTTGGTTTTTGAAGTGGTTTTGGGGTTTCTATTGTGCATATTATTAGTAAGAATGTCCGACTTTATCCGCCCGCCCCCTTTGCCCTTCCCCCTTGCCCCTTTTTTTCAAAAAATTTGGGAAAAAAATTTTTTAAAAATTATTTGGGATCAAATTCAAAACAATTGGGAAAGTAGTGCTTTCACAAGGGAATACCCTCCTAATGCAAAAATTTTTTAAGTCATGTTTCTAAATTTCCACCAAAGCTTTTGGGCCACATAAAATTTTGTTTGTTTGGGTAAAAATTTAAAAAAACTAGGTAGGGGGAGGGAAACGTTTTTTTTGGGTTTTTTACATAAATTTTTTTTTACATGAAAGGGTCTTTAAAATTTCCAAAAGACTATTTTTTCCAAAGAGATGTTTAAAAAAATGTAAAGGGGCGACACCCCTTTTGGGTAGGTACCGGTTTTGGTTACCCCCCAAAAAAAACATATTTTTAAATTTTTTCGCCCTTTTCAAAAATAATTTTTGGGCTGGGCCCCATTTTTGGGAAACACGGCTAATAACTTAAACTAGAACTCCGCGAGTTTGGTTTTGTCCGGGCCCTTTTAACAATGTAGTTTAGGAGAAATGGCCGGACAAAAAAAAGAAAAATTTTAAAATCAACAAAGGGCAAAAATCAAAAAAAAAAAAAATTTAGAGCAAGTTTTCTGTGGGACTGCACTTTTTATCAATAAGATCTTTATCCTATTTTTGTTTTAAGGGCTAAAGCTTTTATAATTATTGAGAAAAAGGCCTGGACAAAAATTTAAAATTGAAAATTAAAAAAAGGGCAATAACTCCCAAAAAATTTAAGGAAAAGCAGATACCCCTTTTTGTGCCCTGGGAAATTCTTTTTTAAAAGAGGAAACTAAACATTTCCCTTTAAGTTTTCATTCTATAGCTTTTATAATTTAGGAGAAATTTGGGCCCCCGGAAAAAAAAACAAAGTATGAAAATTAAAAAGGGCAATAATTTAAAAAATAAAAGAAAGCAGATTACCATTTTTGTTTCACTGCAAATTTTCTTAATGAGATCTATTATTTCCTTTTGAAGTTTCAAGTCCATAAGTCCCCTAGCTTTTTACTTTTTGGAGAAAAAGGTCCCCGGGCAAAAAAAAATATGGAAAAAAAACAAAGGGGGAATAACTCAAAAAATAAGAAATGCAGAGTACCCGTTTTTGAAGCACTTTTTTTTAATGAGGATCTATTTATCCTTTTTAAATTTTTAAAATCCATAGCTTTTATACTTTAAAAAGAAAAAGGGCCCGGGCAAAAAAGAAAATAGAAAATTAAAAAAGGGGGAAATTAAAAAAAAAAGGAATGCAGGGGTACCGGTTCTTAAAGGGACTGCACTTCGGGTTATTATAAAAAAACATGCATACCCAAATTTTTAAGTAAACCAAATTATTTTATGATTTACTTTTGCTCCGAACAAAACTTGGGGACGCCGACGTTTGACAGACCCCCGACAAAAGACGCCGCCGACCAAAAATAACCCCCTTT